>NW_017671488.1:24536-77768 GCF_001879085.1 Nicotiana attenuata
TAGCATCAGTTCCTTTAGGCTATTTACAAGCTGCCTTTAGTGAGTTATTTACTTAACAAAAAGAGATACCTTACCTGAGGCATGCCAAGTCCTTATCTTCCTTAGACCACCAAAAACATAAGAACTATCATCATCCCAAAAACAAAACAACAGTACATCTACATTACTCTAAAAGTGCAAAGCTAGTAAGAGAAACTTTTACCCCCAACTTTTGGATCGTTCATTCTCCTGAATGAACAATTCAAGAGTTAGTGTGGCTCATCTTGGTGCCATTATGTTGGAAGAATTGAAGCTCAGAATTAATTTCTCCAAACTCAGGATGTCGAGACGGGTCCGAAGGTCCTTTATTGAAGAAGTTAGAAGGTCCTTTATTGAAGAAGTTAGAAGGACTGCCAATGGTAGTTAAGTCACTGAAAAAGGATGACTGGTGTGTGACATTGGAAATGCAGTAGATACTTCTCCTCTTTCTGAAAACACTATAGGAGGTGGTGACACCATTGACATAGAGAGTCCTTGGGCTGGATGTACACTGATACCTTCACCATTGAAGCTGCTCATGCCTGGATCTGTAACAAAATATGGCTGAAAATTTGGTATGTTAGAATTTCTTACTGCATTAGCAACATTCCACATTAAGTTTCCCATCATCTGGATCGTCGGAAATGTGTAGGCAACTTGATTATCTATAGTTTGGCTAATAATTTTTTGACTAGATCTCGTCTGTGCCAACTCTGTCATGACATGAGTTATCCTCATTACCTGCTCGTTTTTAAACACATCCCAATTTCTTGTCATCTCCTCTTGTTTTAGCATTATTTGTTGCAGACAAGCAAGAATATCCGATGAGACAGTCGCAGGGGCAATGTTAGTTTTTGTTTGCATAGGTTGCACATTAGTTTCTAATTCTGGACTTTCGGAACTTGTTTGGCCATGTGAAGCTCTTCTTTCAATGCCTCGCGGAGGTTGTAATGTAGAAAGATAACTTTGATCAATAGCATAATTACTTTGAACCCTCCTAAAGTTACTCATATCAACATTAAACATTTCTGCGAGGCGAGTAATGGTTGATGGGTAAAACAGACATTTAGACTCATTTGAAAAACGACTAGCAATAATTCCATCACTAATCATTCTCCCGACATTTATAGGTAGACTTCTCTGAATTGCATACAACAACATTACCCTTTCCAGATTGTAATTAGAGGTATTCTGATAAGGCATTAATCGAGAACTAACAAATTTACCCCATGTTCTAGCAGTTTCTAGCATACATGAAAGCGATACTCCAAGAATTCTTATAATAACTCCTAACACCATCTGGACAGAGTTCTTTAAAAGCTTCTGCCATGACTATTTCATCTTTCCCTTCAATTTTAATTACAGTTCCTTCATCATTAATGTCCTTAAAATTATATAAATCATTCAGAACTACGGAGTTGAAGGGAATAATCTTACCGCCAATTTTCGAAGTTCTTTCAGATTTATTGATATTGGCGTAGAACTCAAGAACGATTTCAGCAACATAATCACCTGGATTCTGCACAAACCCTTCCCAACCTAAAGACCGAACATTCTCTAGAATCTTGGTTGCATGAGACCCATCTGTTGGGGAAAAGACCATTTCACCTTCTTCTGCAAAAGATTTTTTGGTCTCCAAAAATCTCTGCACTAAAGGATCAAGATTTTCACTTTGTAAGCCCATATGGTGGAATTGATAATGAAAATATGGTGTTTGGTGAGGGTGGACTGATGATTACATGAGAAAATTACAGTGATGTGAGGTGGGTATGGTAAAGGTTTTCTTGGGAGAGAGATGAAATGGGTGAAAACTGGAACGCTTGAATTGCTCTCTTTAGTTTCTTGGATTATGGGGTAAAATTGAGGCATTTTATTAGAAAACAAATATTATAAAATATTTTTTCCCTTGAGAACGGTGTGTCTGATTTACCCAATTAGCAAGAATCCTTATGATAATCAATTTTGTTGTGTCTAGATTTCCGTTCTCCTTTTTTTTTTGTTTTTAATTTGTTATTTAAGAGCACTATATATATATATATATATATATATAACTCAAAGTAGCAAAAACAAAACACTAGCAAGAGACAAAAATTTAAATGGAATCTTAAATATATATATATATATATATATATATATATACAATATAATATAAATTTTTATTCTTTTAGTAAAATAAAATAAAATAAAATAGAACATTATATAAATAAATATATATATATTTAGAGGGAATTTTTTTTTGAATGAGATTGGGAACAAAGTACTTATTTAACAGTAAAAATGGCTTGTCTTGAATCTTAAAATTTGTGCATCAAAATTTCAGAGTGGATTTATGACCAACCAATTAGTATTAGCTCTATGTGAGTAGCTAAATTTAGGATATTGTGTCCCTATCTCTTAGATTTCCTCCCCCGATTTCTAATATATATATATATATATATATATATATATATATATAGTAGATTTACTTAGGAGCATATCATACTACACATATACTTGTTGAATACATATAGAAGGGACGAAACTATTCTTACCAAAAAGTAATTTTTTTATTTTTTATATCATCAACTCACTAATACTAACTCAAGCCTCAAATATATGTACATGTACATACTTAATTACGTTACTATTTTTATATAACTAATATTATTTAGAAAGACTTAAGAAGTAAGGATATAGTTCTAAGTTTAATGTCGTCAGCTCGACTTATTATTTAATTTTTGTTTTAAGCAATAAGGATCGTTGAAACCTGTTTGTCAAATATTCTGGTGACATAAGGCTTCAGTCGATGACCATTTACCTTAAATTTTTCTCCCCCATTTATTTATTGTATTTCAATGGCACCATACGGGGTAATCTCTGTTACTGTGTATGGTCCTGTCCAACACTTAAACTTTCCTGGAAATAATCTCAATCGGCTATTGTATAACAGAACATGATTTCCAACTTTAAAATCTTTATGGCGGATGAGCTTGTCATGCCATTTTTTGTCTTTTCCTTGTACAATTTAGCATTTTCATATGCTGTAAGTCTGAACTCTTCCAACTCATCAAGCTGCAATAGACGATTTTTACCTGCATCTGGCAAGTTTAGATTCAACAATTTTATAGCCCAATATGCTTTATGTTCTAATTCCACAGGTAAATGACAAGCTTTTCCAAAAACTAGTCTATAAGGAGATGTGCCTATGGGAGTTTTGAAAGCAGTTCTATATGCCCATAACGCATCATCCAATTTTAAAGACCAATCTTTTCGAGAAGAACCAACAGTTTTTTCTAAAATTCTTTTTAATTCTCTGTTGGAATCTTCTACTTGCCCGCTTGTTTGAGCATGATATGGAGTTCCTGTTTTAATTTTAACAACAAAATAGCAAATTGTCTATTTATAAAATGAGTCCCTTGATCACTTATTATAACTCGTGGAGTTCCAAATCTAGAAAAAATATTTTTCTTGAGAAAAGCACAAACAATATGAGCATCATTTTTTTTAGTAGCAATTGCTTCTACCCATTTTGAAACATAGTCAACAGCTACCAAAATATATTCATAGCCGTTTGAAGGAGGAAAAGGACCCATAAAATCAATGCCCCATACATCAAAGATTTCACACACAAAAATAGAGTTAAGAGGCATTTCGTTTTATCGCAAGTGGCGACATAATTCCTTGCATCTTTGAATAGAGTAGGCCAGAAAAATCCAACTTCAAGTACTTTAGCTGCTGTCCTTCGTCCGCCATAGTGTCCTCCTGCAGCCCCATCATAGCAGTGACTTAAGATGTTGTTCATTTCTGTCTCCGGTACACATCTCCTGATTATGTCATCTGCACAAAATTTAAACAAGTAAGGATCTTCCCAGTAATAATGTCTTGCTTCTTTTTTAAGTTTTTTCTTTTGTTCATAAGAAAAATCTTTTGGAATCCATCCTCCAACCAAGTAGTTGGCAATATCAGCTGTGAGAAAGCACGGGAGAAAATATATTATTGATGTATATACATATGTTACAATGAGCCCTATATATATACACACAATACATGTCCTACTCCTAACATATATTGGATTAGGGTTATTTATTTACTCCTATTTACATGACTATTCTAACACTCCCCCTCAAGCTGGTGCATATAAATCATATGTACCAAGCTTGTTACATATGTAGTTAATACGAGGACCAGTGAGGGACTTGGTGAAAATATCTGCAAGCTGATCATTCGACTTCACAAACTTTGTAGCAATATCTCCCGAGAGTATCTTTTCTCTAACAAAGTGACAGTCAATCTCAATGTGTTTAGTTCTCTCATGGAACACTGGATTTGACGCAATATGAAGAGCAGCTTGATTATCACACACAAGTCCCATCTGACTAATCTCACCAAATTTCAACTCCTTGAGCAACTGTTTGATCCAAATTAGCTCACATGTCGCCATAGCCATTGCTCGATATTCTGCTTCTGCACTAGACCGAGCAACCACATTCTGTTTCTTGCTCTTCCAGGACACCAAATTTCCTCCTACCAAGACACAATATCCAGACGTANGCCGACCACTTATATATTATGAAATGGGATCGTGTGGCACGCCGACCACGTATATATAAATTATGAAATGGGATCGTGTGGCACGCCGACCACTTATATATTATGAAATGGGATCGTGTGGCACGCCGTCCACTTATGAATTAAGAAATGGGATCGTGTGGCGCGCCGACCACTTATATATTATGAAATGGGATCGTGTGGCACGCCGTCCACTTATGAATTAAGAAATGGGATCGTGTGGCGCGCCGACCACTTATATATGAGCTATGGTGTTGAGGTAGTTTCGTCGTTATATCCGTTGATCTGTATTCGCTGTATTTTTCCCCGAGCATGCCCCCTTCCCCTTTTTAGTTGATATTCTCTGTTGTTATTTCTGTTGCCTTTGTATATATATATTATATATCTGCACAGGTTGTTTTTGGTAGGTCCTGTCTAGCCTCGTCACTACTTCGCCGGGGTTAGGCCAGGCACTTACCAGCACATGGGGTCGGTTGTGCTGATGCTACACTTCTGTGTTTTTTGCACAGATCATAGTACCGGAGCAGGAGCCTTTGGTCAGCAGTAGGAGCGTTGGGAGCTTACTTCAGTCCGGAGATTTCTGAGGTAGCTTGCTGGCGTCCGCATGGCCCGGAGTCTCTCTTATCTCTGTCTTTCGTTTGATTTCCCTTGTATCGGATCAGACAGTACGGTATTCTTATTCAGACTTTGGTTTTAGCATTCAGTAGAAGTTCGTGAGTTAGTGACACCAGATCTGGGTAGAGGTGTATTTGAAATTCCGCACTTGGTTTCTGTTATTTATGTTTCGAGACTTCCACTTTTATATTAATTGCCTCGTTCTTCTTTATACTGATAATGATGTTGAGAGAAATGTTAAACTAATTGGCTTGCCTAGCTCCTATTAATAGGCGCCATCACGACTCCCGAGGATGGGAAATCCGGGTCGTGACAATTACTTCCTAGTATGAGTTTGCAAACTCGAACTGTACACTGTTGACTAACTCTCTATAACAAATAGAAGGCTCTGAGGTATTGGCATTTCACATCGACAAGTAGGGAAAAACATACAACTGCAAAATATACTTTTTCAATTTGATTGTAACGTTTATTTCTTCATTTTTTTGTGAGAATGTAATGCAAGATTGACGTTTTCTCTCAAATTTTATTTTATGCTTTGTGAGTAAAATGCTTCTAATGCACCCTACAGAAGGACCTTTTGATTTCTCTTTTATTTCATCTAGGTAAGTTACACATGTGAAGAGAATGGTGAGAATTTATAACCTTTTCATTTTCTTCTCTTCTCTTTCATTATTTCAGACACATTTATTTTGATTGTACTATATTTGGTGGCAAATTCTTCTTAATTGTGAAGGAAATGGATAAGAATCACAGAGTAATATTACGGGTGAATCACCCTTGGCGTTGCCACTGCATCATTGATCACGAACTTAAATGCTTCTATGATTGTGTGTCTATAGGAGAAAATCTTCATAGAGATCAAGCCTTCAAGTTATAATGTCTATATGCAGAAATTGTCTCAAAATTGGATTAACTTCATACCAAATTATCGAATGTGTAAAGCTTCTCAAGTTTATTCCATAATAGAAATTAGAATTCCAAATATGGTCGTAACAATCTTATCTTAAAGTTGCAATTCATGATTGGCACACTTCAAGTATATGTAGAGCGGTAAATATGCTCTTAAAAATATACTTATTGGCACAATAGAAAAGGGTAAAAATGATACGCTAGTAGAGCAAAGGCACAAGAGAAATAAAATGACATTTTATCTAAAATGTTGTCATGTTTATTTCGTTATTTAAGAGTTTTTGACCAATATTATCCTTATTGTTTCACCTTACAGTAGTGAAAGTTGAGGTGAAATAATAAGGATGATATTAAAAAAAACTTTTGACAATAAAATATCAACTTACTGTAGGTTTTTGTTATTTAGTTTTTGCATATCCAATATTAATTCTTAATTAATTTAGTATGGTTTATCTTTTAAAATTTTCAGATTGGCTCGATAAACAAATAGTCCATACAAACTTAAAAGAAATAAGTAATTACAAGTACATAAGGGATACAAAATGGTGAAATTTGATGCAAAAGTGTTTACTCTTAAATTGGATAACCATTAATGTGGTTTTAAGGACACATGATTTCACCTATATCAATTGATAAATGTAAAGATTAGTAGTAGAAATTAACAATGAGATAAAGCAAACCAGCGTTGAAACGTAATTCAGCCTTCGAGCTTGAGTGCCCTCGAACTGATTGGTGTCCGAATAGTTAAGAAATAAGCAAACTGATGAACGAGAATATAAGCTAGACAGAAAGTATTGTATTGTTTTGATATGCGTGAATGTAAGGTGCTTACAAAATGATTAGAACCCTCTTTATATAGTAGAGGATCATATCCATGGTACAATTCTAATTACGGAAGTAATCCCATGATTAGCCTAAACAACCGGCCTTGATTTGATCTGTTCCGTGATTTTCGCCATGATCTTCGACCAATCACGGATATCTCGCTTTTCTGTTATTGCGCTTTGCTCGAAGTCTGCCCTATTTGGTCTCGATCGCTACTGGCGTCGATCTCGATAGGTACCTCGATTCTCGAACTCGGTACCTTGTCCTCGTGCTTTGGTCTGATACACTATGGGGCCGACCTTTGATGCAACTCCCTGGTCTCGATCAAATAGTAAAATCGGGTGGGCCCGATTTTAACCGTATACATAGTCCTCTCATTTTTTGGAGTGCAATGACAAGAAACGAATTGAGTCTTCGATCTTTACCCCGATTCCCCATGACATCATCACCGTGACATAAGCGACAGAGGAAACAAAAGCTCGGAAGCTGGCCTTTCCCGAGGAAAACTCCGAGAACCTTAGCGAGTCTGGCGGTAGAGAAGATTTTGAGGGCGAAGACACTTCTACCGATAAGGATCGTGCTGCTTAGGCTTCGTACTTTTCGTATTTTTTTGCTTTTATTTTGAGATTGACCGACCCTTATAAAGAATTCTTGATCGGGACCTATAGCCCTTGTAAAAAGGTTTTGACGAATATATAAAGCTTTTTCCCTTCCATGGATTTTGAATCTGTTATTCTTTTGTGCGGGTCAACGCGCCTTAACATAAAATTTCTTTTGAAGGTCCAGAGTTTGAGATGGTAATGACCGAACAAGTACTGCTCTCGGCCGTTTCTGATCGATGGACCACGAGTGACCATTTGAACTTGAGTTTAAGTAGCTCTTAGGCTTAATAGTAGAATGATTATTTTCTCGAACTTGAGGTAAAGTAGCCCTTGGGCTTGATGGTCGACTGAGTACTTGCTCGAACTCGAGATAAGGTGGCCCTTGGGCTCGAAAGGTAGTCCCCGGGTGAGAATTTTTTCGAACTTGGGTAGCCCTTGGGCTTAGTAGTTGAGTGAGCACTTGCTCGAACTCGAAATGAAAATAGCCCTTAGGCTTTATGATCGAGTGAGGACATGCTCGAACTCGAAATAAGGTGGCCCTTGGGCTCGAAAGATAGTCCCCGAGTGAGAATTTTTTCGAACTCGGGTAGCCCTTGGGCTTAGTTATCGAGTGAGCACTTGCTCGAACTCGAAATAAAAATAGCCCTTAGGCTTTATGATCGAGTGAGGACATGCTCGAACTCGAATAAGGTGGCCCTTGGGCTCGAAGATAGTCCCCGAGTGAGTAATTTTTCGAACTCGGGTAGCCCTTGGGCTTAGTTATCGAGTGAGCACTTGCTCGAACTCGAAATAAAAATAGCCCTTAGGCTTTATGATCGAGTGAGGACATGCTCGAACTCGAAATAAGGTGGCCCTTGGGCTCGAAAGATAGTCCCCGAGTTAGAATATTTTCGAACTCGGGTAGCCCTTGGACTTAGTTGTCGAGTGAGTACTTGCTCGAACTCGAAATGAAAATAGCCTTTGGGCTATATAGTCGAGTGAGGATGAAACCTCGAACTCGAGATAAGGTGGCCCTTGGGCTCGAAAGATAGTCCCCGAGTGAGAATTTTTTCGAACTTGGGTAGCCCTTGGGCTTATTTGTCGAGTGAGTACTCGCTCAAACTCGAAATGAAAATAGCCCTTGGGCTTTATAGTCGAGTGAGGATGAAACCTCGAACTCAAGATAAGGTGGCCCTTGGGCTCGAGAGATAGTCCCCGAGTGAGAATTTTTTCGAACTTGGGTAGCCCTTGGGCTTAGTTATCGAGTGGGTACTCGCTCGAACTCGAAATGAAAATAGCCCTTGGGCTTTATAGTCAAGTGAGGATGAAACCTCGAACTCAAAATAAGGTGGCCCTTTGGCTCGAAAGATAGTCCCCAAGTGCGAATTTTTTCGAACTCAGGTAGCCCTTGGTCTTAGTTGACGAGTGAGTACTTGCTCGAACTCTAAATGAAAATAGCCCTTGGATTTTATAGTCGAGTGAGGATGAAACTGACGAGTGTCTGGCGTGTGTATAAATTAAACTCGTACTCTGTCAAATTATAGTATAGAAAGATGTCGAACCCACAGAGATTGGTTTATCTATTCTACAGACGTTTCTTGTTTTAATTACTATTTGAGAAAATCAGAAAGAGTTGAGTTGTAAATTAACTAACTAAAAATGCATAAATAGAGCAGTAGAAAATATTTTGTTTTTCACAAATATAATAAAAGGTGTTGGGATCTTGACTTCACTTAATATTTCTATTATATAGTAGAATTATTATTCTTCAATTTCTATTTCTCAAAAAGGTATAAATGCCTCTCACGATTACAAATATATATTATTACCCAAGTTGAATAATTAATTGCACTCCTCTCGGTTATACAAATTAATCTTCAAAATAGTAATACTAAAGAACCAGAAATATATGATTGAACTAAAATATGCTCTTGATAGTAAGTCCCTTTCGGTTACCCTACTTGTTATAACTTATTATTACACCATTCGCCTCTCTCGATTACTAATAAGTGTAAAATTAATTATAACATAAAAGAGATAGATGTTACTGAATAAATATTAACAATTATCAATACTACATTTAACTATATTATTTCTTTCGCCTCTCTCGATTACAGAATTAATAAATAGTTAATATGTAGTATAAGATAGATAGATGATAATAAATTAAATAACGTCTAACTGTAAAAGCAGATAAAAGTTAAATAAATTCTAGCTCAAGCATGTGAATTTGAGGAATAATATCTACTATTATATAAAAATATTAAGATCCGTCTTTCTCCCAACACAAGAAAAGTTACTCCATACTGGAACTAGTACTAACAATGGAAATATTCTTGTCCATTAAATAAGAAAATAGAAAGAAATATTCAAGAAGAATAATTTCCCCTATTTAATTAAAAGCAGGAACTAGAGTAATTTCCTACACTGGAATTTATTTAGAAACAACAACTAAACCACTATTGTGATTTAAAAGAAAAGATAACTCGATACTAGTAAAAGAAATAAAACAGAGAAGCTTATTAAGAATTTGGATTCAGACTTCTAGCTCTAAGCTTTCTCTCTACTGTGATGCTCTGATCGGGCAACATCTTCTTATATAGGAAAATTTCATGATGACTTCTGGATTTGGTACAGATTTCCATGGCAAATCTAGATTTTGCATTTGCAGATATGAGAATTCGTCATTCTAAGTTTAGATTTCGTCGATTTCATCATGGCACATCTAGATTTTGCAGTTGCAGATATGAGAATTTGAATTCTCGATTTGGTGCTAGATTTCAATGGCAAATCAAGATTTTCAAATTGCAGAGATGAGAATTCTACAATTCTAAGTTTAGATTTCATCATGGCAAATCGAGATTTGGTGCATTGTCACGGCAGTAATGAATCGTAGCTCGATTTCACACTTCTTTATTGTATTTTGCTTTTCGCACAATAATTCTTCTATAATTATTCCTGCAAAATAAAGTTAAGAATATGGAGGAAACATGATAATTTATATGTTTTTATGAGAGAAATTATGTGGTTAAGATCAGGTAAAATGCACTTATCATCATGCCCTTCCTGCGCATGTTTTTCATGTGCAGATCCAGGTACCTCTACTCAGACTTACCATCCTTGAGGCGAGGCGATCTTTCGGAGACTTCGAGGTATATCTACTGCATCTGCAGACCGAAGAGTCTCTCTCCATTCTCTCTTGTAGTTACAGTCCTTCTGTATTTACTTTGTTTTAGACATTCTGGAATTAGAGCACTATGTAGTATTCTTAGCTTGTGATTTCATGAGATTCCGGGTTTTGGGAAAGTATTAGTATTTGAAAGTTGATATGGTGTATGCCGAGCGGCACTATTAAACACTATTTTATTTACTATTTTGGTTTTTACTTGTTTTCTTCCATAAATTGGTTTATTTTTCCGCATTTTAGGCTTACCTAGTCGTAGGGACTAGGTGCCGTCACTATGGTTCACGGAGGGAAAATCGGGGTCGTGACAACTTGGTATCAGAGCTCTAGGTTCATAGGAGTCATGAATCACAAGCTGGTTTATTAGAGTCTCGGGGATCGGTACGGAGACGTCTGTACTTATCTACGAAAGGCTATGTAAATGTTAGGAAAGTTCCACTTCATTTTATTTCCTTGTCGTGCAAGATTTTTGATATCAAAATTCTAAACTTCTGTCTTCTATTCTCTCACAGATAGTGAGGACACGTGCTACCCGAGATGATCAGTCACCCGCACCCCCTACTGGAGCCGTCAGAGGCCGGGGCTGGGGTAGAGGCCGAGGACGCGCTCATGGTGCAGCCAGAGCACCCGCGTGAGCTACCGCCGAGGTGCCACCAGCGGTACCAGCCGGAGTCCAGACACCTGATACGTCTACTACTACTACTCCAGCACTCTAGGAGACTCTGGCGCAGTTTATGACTATGTATACCACTCTAGCTCAGGCAGGGTTGCTTCCCCTTGCTGCAGCTACAACCCAGGCCGGGGGAGGAGCACAGACTCCCGCCGTCCGCACTCTTGAGCAGCAAGTGCATGTTGATCAGGTCCTAGAGGTTATTCCTTTACAACCGGTAGCCCCAGCTCAGCCCGAGGAGAGGGCAGTAGTTTCAGAGGAGGAGAAAAAAAGACTTGAGAGGTTCAAGAAGTATCTGCCTACGACATTTAGCGGGCTAGCCTCAGATGATGCCCTTGGATTTCTTGAGGAGTGCTACCGTATCCTCCGTACTATGGGCATATCAGGATCGAGCGGGGTTTCCTTCACTACCTTCCAGCTTTGAGGAGCCGCCTATCAGTGGTGGCGTGCTTATGATTTAGACAGTCCGGATGTGGCAGCTTCCCTGACTTGGGCTCAGTTTTCAGATATGTTCATGAGGGAGTATGTCCCCCAGAGTCTCAGGTACGCCTGGCACGCGGAGTTTGAGCATTTGTGCCAGGGTACTATGACTCTCTCGGAGTATGCTATCCATTACACCGACTTGGCTAGATATGCACCAGCTTTGGTCTCTACGGTTCGCGAGAAGGTTCGCCGGTTTATTGAGGGGCTTATTCCCAGCATCAGGTCTAGCATGGCTCGTGAGTTAGAGATGGATATTTCTTATCAGCAGGTGGTGAGCATTTTTGGGAGGATTGAGGGTATGCATGCTAGGGATAGAGAGGAGAGGGAGGCCAAGAGGTCTCGAGAGTCGGGCCATTATTCTGGTGCCCGTGCTCGTGCCCCAGCTGCAGGTCGTCATGGTAGGGGTTATATAAGTCTCCCCATTCATTCAGCTCTTCCAGCAGCCAGTGGTATTCCAGCTCCACCTAGGCCTCAGGAGCCTTATTATGCACCTCTAGTATCTAGTGCGCCTCCTGCACGGGGTGTTTCCAGTGGTCAGTCCAGCAGACCTGGCCCGAGCCATTCACAACCACCATGTCCTCCCAGAGCTTGTTTTGAGTGTGGTGACACACGCCATATGGTGAGGGATTGCCCCAGACTTAGGAGGGGTGCACCTCCATAGACTTCTCAGCCACAGCATGCCCCGCAGAGTTCTCAGGCTATGATCCCAACACCAGTTGTTACCTCACCTGCCCAGCCAGCTAGAGGTGGAGGTCAGGGAGGTAGAGGTCGCCCTCGAGGGGGAGGCCAGGCCAGATACTATGCTCTACCTGCCCGTACTGAGGTTGTCGCCTCCGATTCTGTCATCACAGGTACTATCTTGGTCTGTCACAGAGTGCATCGGTTCTATTCGTTCTAGGCTCCACCTATTCTTATATGTCTTCTTATTTTGCTCCGCATCTAGGTGTATCTCGGGATTCTTTGAGTTCCCTTGTTTATGTTTCTACTCCTGTGGGAGATTCTCTTGTTGTGGACCGCGTTTATCGGTCGTGTTTTGTTGCTCTTAGTGGTTTTGAGACCAAAGCCGATCTATTGTTACTCAGCATGGTTGATTTTGATATTATCTTGGGCATGGACTGGTTGTCGCCCCATTATGCTATTCTTGATTGTCACGCCAAAACCGTGACGCTGGCTATGCCAGGTGTACCGCGCGTTGAGTGGAGGGGTGCTTTAGATCACACTCCCAGTAGAGTTATTTCTTTCCTTAAGGCTCAGCGTATGGTTGAGAAAGGGTGTGATGCGTATCTAGCTTATGTGAGAGATGTCAGTATGGATACCCCTTCTATTGATTCAGTCCCAATAGTACAGAATTTCTCTGATGTGTTTCCTGCTGATCTTCCAGGCATGCCGCCCGATAGAGATATCGATTTTGGCATTGATATGTTGTCGGGCACTCAGCCCATTTCTATCCCTCCGTACCGTATGGCTCCTCCTGAGTTGAAGGAGTTGAATGAGTAGTTGAAGGAATTGCTTGATAAGGGTTTCATTCGGCCTAGTGTATCACCTTAGGGTGCTCCTGTCTTATTTGTGAAGAAGAAGGATGGTTCTATGCGTATGTGTATTGATTATCGCCAGTTGAACAAGGTGACAGTGAAGAACCGTTATCCTTTGCCTCGTAATGATGACATGTTTGACCAGTTAAAGGGTGCTTGTGTGTTTTCTAAGATTGACTTACGTTCAGGCTATCACCAATTGAAGATTCGAGAGCCAGATATCCCGAAGACTGCCTTTAGGACTCAGTATGGTCATTACGAGTTCCTTGTTGTGTCATTTGGGCTGACTAATGCCCCAGCAGCCTTCATGCATCTGATGTACAGTGTTTTCCGACCATATCTTGACTCATTCATGATCTTTTTATTGATGACATTCTGGTATATTCCCGGAGTCGGGAAGATCATGAGCAGCACCCGAGGACAGTGCTCCAGACCTTGAGAGAAAAGAAACTATATGCTAAGTTCTCGAAATGTGAGTTTTGGTTGGATTCCATGGAGTTCTTGGGTCACGTGGTCTCGAGTGAGGGTATTCAGGTGGATACGAAGAAAGTTGAGGCAGTGTAGAGTTGGCCCAGACCATCCTCAGGTACAGAGATCCGCAGTTTCCTTGGCTTGGCGGGTTATTATCATCGATGTGTTCAGGGGTTTTCATCTATTGCAGCTCCTATGACCAGACTGACCCAGAAGGGTGCTCCGTTCCAGTGGATGGAAGAGTGCGAGGAGAGCTTTCAGAAGCTCAAGACAACTTTGACTACAACTTCAATTTTTATATTGCCTACCGGTTCGGGGTCTTATATTGTCTATTGTGATGCCTCAAGAGTTGGCCTTGGAGCGGTATTGATGCAGGACGGTAGGGTGATTGCCTACGCATCCAGATAGTTAAAGATACATGAGAAGAATTATCCTGTCCATGATCTTGAGTTAGGTGCTATTGTTCACGCCTTGAAGATCTAGCGTCATTATTAGTACGGCGTGCCTTGTGAGATTTATACTGGTCATCGGAGTTTGCAGCATCTGTTCAAGCAAAAGGACCTTAGTTTGCGTCAGAGGAGATGGCTAGAGCTGCTGAAGGATTATGATATCACTATATTGTATCACCCGGGCAAGGCCAATGTGGTGGCCGATGCTTTGAGCCGCCGGGCAGAGAGTTTGGGGAGTTTGGCTTATTTACCAGTAGCAGAGATGCCCATGGCGATGGATGTTCAGGCCTTGGCCAACCAGTTTGTAAGGTTGGACCTTTCGGAGCCTAGTCGGGTTCTAGCTTGCGTAGTCTCTCGGTCTTCCTTGTTTGATCGTATTCGGAAGCGTCAGTTTGATGACCTTCATTTGCTTGTCCTCAAGGACAAAGTGTTGCACGGCGATGCTTGAGATGTGACTATTGGTGATGATGGGGGATTGAGGACGCAGGGTCGAGTTTGTGTACCCAATGTTGATGGGCTTCGGGAGTTGATTCTAGAGGAGGCCGATAGTTCGCGGTATTCCATTCATCCGGGTGCCGCAAATATGTATCAAGATTTGCGGCAGCACTACTGGTGGAGGCGGACGAACAAAGATATAGTTGGGTTTGTAGCTCGGTGCCTTAATTGTCAGCAGGTGAAGTATGAGCACCAGAGACTGGGTGGATTATTTCAGCAGATAGAGATCCCGGAGTGGAAGTGGGAGCGGATCACCATGGACTTCGTATCTGGGCTCCCACGGACTTTGAGGAAGTTCGATGCCATTTGAGTTATTGTGGATCGGCTGACCAAGTCCGCGCATTTCATTCCTGTGTGTACTACATATTCCTCAGAGCAGTTGGCGGAGATTTATATCCGGGAGATTGTCCGTCTGCATGGTATTCCAGTTTCTATCATTTCCGATAGAGATACTCAGTTTACATCGCGATTCTGGGGTGATTCTGGAGAGCCGTACAGCATGAGTTGGGTACTCGGGTGGAGCTGAGCATAGCATTTCACCCCAGACGGACGGGCAGTCCGAGCGCATTATTCAGATTCTTAAGGATATGCACCGTGCGTGTGTGATAGAGTTTGGAGGGTCTTAGGATCAGTTCTTGCCATTGGCGGAGTTTGCCTACAACAACAGCTATCAGTCCAGCATTCAGATGGCACCGTGTGAGGCTTTATATGGTAGGCGGTGTAGATCTCCGGTGTGTTGGTTCGAGCCGGGTGAGGCTAGATTATTGGGCACAGACTTGGTACAGGATGCCTTGGAGAAGGTTAAGGTGATTCAGGATAGACCCCCTACATCCCAGTCCAAACAGAAGAGTTATGCGGACCGGAAGGTTCGTGATGTTTCCTACATGGTTGGAGACCGGGTTCTGCTTTGTGTTTCGCCTATGAAGGGCGTTATGAGATTTGGGAAGAAAGGGAAGCTGAGTCCGAGGTTTATTGGCCCTTTTGAGATTTTGAGGCGTGTTGGGGAGGTTGCTTACGAGCTTGCCTTACCTCCCAGCTTGGCAGGAGTTCATTCGGTATTTCATGTCTCGATGCTCCGGAGGTATCACGGTGATCCGCCGCACGTGTTGGATTTCAGTTTAGTCCAGTTGGACAAGGATTTATCTTATGTTGAGGAGCCAGTGGCAATATTGGACAGGCAGGTTAGCAAGTCTTTGAACTCAACATTAAAGCACTGGAAGAGAATCGCTATCCTCTTTCTAAAAGGACGGGGATTTAGGTCTATTGCTTATGTCCGATTTGCTGAGGCTAGCTTGACTTCACTCACTTATGAGAGAGAAATGTAGAACCTTACTCTCACTATTACATTACTCTATTTATTTTTTATTGTTTTCATATTTCATCATCAAATTTTGTATAAGATAAGTTGATTGAAGAATTTTTATTTAATTAATAAAATTTCCTCTCTTTTTTTGTTTTGTTTGTCCACCACTTAGTATATTATACGTAAAAAGGGGTGGGCGCCTGGGTATGTTATATAAAGGGAAGGCGGAAGCATCGAATGGCCTCTGAAGTTGAGCGATGGCGATTTGCTGAGCTTGCAGCATCTCGAATATCACTTGGAGGCTCACGTCCCCAAAGAACATCGCATCAGTAAAGGTTGAGTGGCGGGGTCAGCCGGTTGAGGAGGCGACCTGGGAGACCGAGCAGGATATGCGCAGCCATTACCCTCATCTTTTCACTACTTCAGGTATGTCTCTATGCTCGTTCGAGGACGAACGAATGTTTAAGTGTGGGAGGATGTAACGACCCGGCCGGTCGTTTTTAGAATTTATGCCTCGATCCCCTTTTAACTGCTTACCCCGTGTTTATTTCTGCTATTTTAAATTGCCGGGATGTTCGGTTTTAAGTTTCGGATAGTTTGGGACAGTTAGTCCCAAAATGAGAGCTTAAGTGTTGGAAATTCGACCGTAGTTGGAACAGTGTGAGGACGGCCTCGGAATGGAATCCCGACGATTTCGTTAGCTCCGTTGGGTGATTTTGGCTTAGGGGCGTGATCGGATTGCACTTTGGAGGTCCGTAGCTAATTTAGGCTTGAAATGCCGAAGGTTGGATTTTTGATGTTTCCGGTTCAATAATGAGATTTTGATGCGAGGGTCGGAATGGAATTTCGGAAGTTGGAGTAACTCCGTAGTGTTGAATGTGATGTGTCTGCAAAATTTCAGGTCATTCGGACGAGGTTTGATAGACTTTTTGATCGAAAGCGTAAATTTTGAGTTTTTGAAGTTCTTACGCTTGAATTCGATGTTAAATTGGTTTTTCAATGTTGTTTTAGGTGTTTTAAGAATTGGTATAAGTTTGGGCAGTGGTATTAGACTTGTTTGTGTTTTTGGTTGAGGTCCCGGGGGCCTCAGGTGAGTTTCGGGTGCTTGACTGAAGTTGAATTTGGACTTGGAAGATTTTTGCATTGCTGAACCTATCATAACCGCACCTGCGTGTGTGGGACCGCAGGTGCGGCGCCGCAGAAGCAGCTATTGGACCGCAGAAGTGATAATTTGGCCCAGCTCCAGGAGCTGCAGGTGCGAGAAGGTTAACCCACCTGCGATACCGCAGGTGCGGAAAGTGTGTCGCAGAAGCAGAAAACTGACTTAAGTGAGAAGTTGCTGGTGCGACCTTGGCTCCGCATAAGCGGGACCGCAGATGCGGTTTTACTCGGCAGAAAAGGGGCAGAATCGAGGGTTTTGTTCAAAACTTGGAAAATCAAATTTGGAGCTCGGGGTAGGGCGATTTTGTAAGGTTTTTGAAGAGAAGATCATTGGTTAATGATTCCTTGTTCCTTTCTAGTTATATTTCATTAATCTTATCTTAGTTTTGTCATTTAAATTCGGATTTAGAGATGAAAATTTGAGAAAAATGGGAAGAAGGTTCTTAGACCTAGAATTCGAATTTTGATGGGGAAATTGACCTTAGATTTGGATAATGTTGGTATGCATGAACTGGTGAGAGTATGAGGATTCTAAAAATATAAATTTTACCTGATTCCGAGACGTGGGCCCGAGGGGCATTTTGGTCATTTCACCTAATTTCGTGCATTAGCTTAGAATTTATTTGTAGAATTAGTTACTTGAAGTATTATTTACATTATGCAGTTGAATTGAATAGATTTGGGCCATCTGGAGTCGAATACTCGTGGCAAGAACGTGGTTTCGGGTTGATTTTTGAGCTGGTTCGAGGTAAGTGGCTTGCCTACCTTGTGTGGGGGACCTTCCCCTTAGGATTTGGAATATTTGTTAATTGAAATGCCTTGTACGAAAGGTGACGAATGCGTACTTGTGCTAATTGTTGAAAAATTCGATTCGCATTAAGTGCTTAGAATTGTGTTTTCCTTTCATGTTTACACTACTTGCAAGTTAAGCCTGTCGTTAGCTTAGGAAAGCATGCCTAATTGATTTAACTGCTTATTTATTCTACTGCCCTACTTGAATTATGTACATCATGCTAGGTTAGGAATACCTGCTCTACCTCGGTGTGAAATTGATTGAATTGAGTTTCTTGTTGCTGTTGTGTATTTACTTTGGGTCTACGGGACTGTATCCCGGGAGCTCCCCTGTATGTTTACTTTGGGACTACGAATTTGTATTCCGGCAGATCCCCCTGCACTTTTACATTGGAACTACGGGATTGCACCCGGTAGATTCCCCACTATTGAGTATTTATATTTGGGACTACGGATGTGGTATTCCGGTGATCCCTGCGCATTTATGAGTTGGACTACGGGAATGCACCCGGGAGATCACTAGATATTATATTTGGGGACTACAGGACGGTATCCTGAGAGATCCCCCGACTATTACCTCTGCGTTGAACTGTATTCGTTTACTGTGATTACTTGTTTTTTCTGTTTCAGTTGTCGTTGTCCTTTATATCCTGTGTTACTCTTATTTTTGTACTCATTTGTATTGCTCTGTTCTACACTGCCGAACTTTATATTATATTTAATCTCAGTAGTGCCTTGACCTTCCTCGTCACTACCTGACCGAGGTTAGGCTTGGCATTTACTGAGTACCGTTGTGGTGTACTCATGCCCTTCCTGCGCATGTTTTTCATGTGCAGATCCAGGTACCTCTACTCAGACTTACCATCCCTGAGGCGAGGCGATCTTTCGGAGACTTCGAGGTATATCTGCCGCGTCCGCAGACCGAAGAGTCTCTCTCCATTCTCTCTTGTAGTTATAGTCCTTTTGTATTTACTTTGTTTTAGACATTCTGGAATTAGAGCACTATGTAGTATTCTTAGCTTGTGATTTCATGAGTTCCAGGTTTTGGGAAAGTATTAGTATTCGAAAGTTGATATGGTGTATGCCGAGCGGTAAAATTGAACACTGTTTTATTTACTATTTGTTTTCTTCCGTAAATTGGTTTATTTTTCTGCATTTTATGTTTACCTAGTCGTAGGGACTAGGTGCCATCACGATGGTTCACGGAGGGCGAACCGGGGTCGTGAAAGATGTCTTTTGGGTTGATCAATGCCTCAGCAGCATTCATGTATTTGATTAATAGTGTATTTCAGCCATATTTGGATTCCTTCGTTATTGTGTTCATTGATGACATCCTGGTGTATTCACATAGCCAAGGGGAGCATTCTCAGCATTTGAGAGTTATATTCCAGAGATTGAGGGAGGAGAAGCTTTATGCAAAGTTCTCCAAGTGTGAATTTTTTCTCAATCCAGTAGCATTCTTGGGGCATGCAATGTCCAGTGAGGGTATCCAGGTGGCCAGACGAGTGTGGAGAGAGCTTTCAGAAGCTCAAGATTGCTTTGACCATAGCTTCAGTGTCAGTTCTGCCATCAACTTTCGGTTCTTATACCATGTATTGTGATGCCTCGAGGGTAGGCATTGGTTGGGTTTAAATGCAGGAGGGTAAACTGATATCTTATAGTTATGACTATAGGGTATAGAGGGATATCAGTTTGAGGCCAAGCAGGCGGGGTTATTTTTCGCGGGGTGTCCTGAGGGCGTCTGATCCCTATGTTGTTTGTGGTGAGTCCTCTTTTACTAGTAA
Organism: Nicotiana attenuata; assembly: GCF_001879085.1. Classification (NCBI taxonomy): domain Eukaryota; kingdom Viridiplantae; phylum Streptophyta; class Magnoliopsida; order Solanales; family Solanaceae; genus Nicotiana; species Nicotiana attenuata. The sequence goes on from NW_017671488.1 coordinate 44,360, forward strand.
ATTATACGTGTTGCAGAGTGAGTTTGGATCGCGTGTGGGAGTTGTCTTGACTGATACGAGGGGGAATGTGAGATTTGCAGATGATTTGAAGTACTAGATAGTTTGTGTTGCACGAGCTTATGAAAGATTTAGTTTAGTTCACTATGGCAGTAATAGAGCATGGGTATCGTGAGTTATTGTGTGTTTTGATATATGGCCTTGGGCTAAGTGGGGGAGTCTGCTATTGATAAATCGATTGCGCGGCTAAGTGTCGTATCAGTTTCAGTTGAGGTATACTGGCGAATCAGTTGTGGCTTACAGGGGTTGAGATCGAGAATGACTCGTGTAAAGAAAATTGTGGTTAGATGTTGTGTTATGCTTTATGGGTGTATCAGAATCATGGAATGACGTAAGTTATTATTGGTGAAGGATGTGATGTGCATGGAGCAGGAACTTATTTGGTTGCACTAAGGTGGGGTTACTTCCTGGGGTGTTGGAGTGCTAATGGAGCACAGGTCGTTCAGTCCGTTTGATCAGTCTAACTGAGGTTTGAGCAGAGTGGATGACTTTTGAGAATGTTTCGACGGATTCAAGATTTATATATAACAATTGGGAATTCTTCAGGTTGTGTATGTGGCTAGAAATTGGGACTTACATTGGAAGGCGTCAAGATTTGTGGAATTTCTATATCGTAGGGGATCCTACATTTCGGTATCAGGGAAGGGAAAAAAAAGCTTAACTCGATAGAAAGTCTCTTCTGAGTAAGTAATTGAGTTGTGTTACTTTTGGGATGCTTAAGAGGAACATTCAGTGGCTTATGAGCCTTAGACTGTGTGGTTTTATGTTTGGGTCTCATGTGGTGAGTCTGGGTCGAGGATTGCGGTATTATGGCGAGGAGATGTATCAATTGGAGGTAATTCATAAGGAATATGGATAAATAAGACAGCTTGGTAGTAGGTCGGATCGGTATGGTAAGGTATATGATTAGTTCTCTGGGTGCTTGTGAGGTAATGAGTTTCTACAGGGTTTTGTGGCAATGCTCTTGGGTTTTTGGTGACCTGTGTAGCCGGGTTGAGTTAGAAGGAATCGGTCCTGATGTTTTAGTTTTGGTGCGAGTGGGATTCGGAGAGTTTTTGATGGTTTCTACCACGGTTAGAGATGTATATTTTCCTTTAGCGTGAGGAGCAGGTGATGTATAGTGATCTTCTTCTAGATGGGATCAAATGGAAAGTTCTTGGCTAGTTGAGCACGTAGTTGCATGTGGATCGGAAGGGATTATGAAGTTATCATATTTATCATAGGATGGCATGGCATATGCGGTATGTTGTGTAAGGTTGAGATTTGCATGTGTGAGGTCACAATTTTGTTCTGGAAGGAAGGACATAAATTCTTAGGCAGCATGGGCAGTTTAAGATGACTAGGTAAATGATAATTCTAATTGGTGTGCCTTGATGAGGGTATACATTTCATAAAGGAGCAATGTGCTCGAGTTAAGGATACTTCATTAGTATTGCGGCACCCTCCTGTTTAATCGACGGTTGATATTCGAGGTTGCTTGGTGGCACAGAAGAATAATAGGAGTATCCCTCGTGGAATGATTGAGTATTAGAGTTGTGTTATATATCCGAGCGGTGGAGTTGAGATCGGATATGGTGATTCCTGCACTTTATGGATTTTGAGACTAGGAGTTCTCATAAGCAGGTTGTTTCATGGTTGTGCACTGTGAAGATGTGGGCAAAGCTAGTCTGGTGATGGTATGTGTGTAATTCAGTCGTTGTGAACTTTTGGACAGTTAATTATCTGTTGTTGTTGTCTAGAGTTGATATAGGGTTCATTGGTAGGCCCAGTATGGATGTCTATTCTGCACCGGGTTGGAATTGTTGACTCCGAGTTGCTATTGTTGAGAGATGTACCATTCGATTGTCATTGAGCATATTCGCGTTCTAGAGTGATCTATGAGTTACCTTTCCGCGTGGCGAGGAGTTGTGATTTGTTGATTTTATGCACGAGTGATAGGGTTCTATTTAGGCTTTATAGCGGAATTTGGATGAGACAGGTATTTGGGTGTTGCATGATCGATTGCGCATTGGATATGTTCTTTCGGGCTGGCATGGCATTGTGTCATTTACTTCTCCGTGGTTATGGTTATTTACTTTTGGTATTAGACATCAAGTTGTGCGTGGTTGATGACTTTGAGCATGGTGACTTGAGGTGACTCATGTGGACCAGTGTTTGGATAGGGTCGCAATTGCAGCAAAGTTATGTGGAGGTATGATCCTTCGGGATAGATTCGCGTGTTCTGGTTTTTCGAGGTGTGATGTGTTCTTAGCGTGGTGTTGTGGTGGTACTAGTGAACTTGCGGGGCAGCTCTCTCATTTGAGTTATTTTTTTCATGATTTGGGTACATTTGGACTGTTACTTATTGGTGCGCGGGTCGCACAGGTTGTGGTTTTAGATTGTATCGATGTGTCATGTCACTAGAGTAGCCGTTTTGGATGAGAAGAGGTCATTGGGATCTTGAATGAATACTATCAGATTCGATTTCAGCATGTTGGAAGGATAATATCGAGATTCAGCTTAGAAATTTACTATGGTCCTTGCCGAAGGAGAGGGAGCTCCAGACGGGTTGATCTGAGGAATGGTTATGACTTTCTGCGTGTTTCTTTCATCATTGGTAGTATACGAAAGTGTTGGAATGAGGCTGGTTTGATAAGAGGGTTTATTACTGGTATTGGGTTGTTTGAGCAGCTGATGTGATTAAAAGTTATCGCTACGAGTGGTTGAGTTATGTGGTATATCATGTGATTACATCTTGGGTTACAGTTATGGGTTGTTACAACTTGTTCGGACTTGAACAGTGTATAGATGTGAGATTCTAACCATATAGATAATTTCGGAAATGGAGATTTGGTTCTAAGGTTATGGCATATGGTGAATTGTGAAATTCCAGTTATGTTGTGTGATCGGACCTATATGGGATAGGGTGACGAGGGATCACCCCCGGGTATATGCACGGTAAGGTTATCAACGATTTGATGGTTTTCGGGACAACTCTGGGCACGTTCGAGGACAACGTATGTTTAAGTGGGGGAGGAAGTAACGACCCGATCGGTCGTTTTGAGCATTTGCACTTCGCACGCCGGTTCTTGGGCATGGCTAGTCCCGTATGATGTGTTATGACTTGTGTAAATCGTCGTCTTTGGTTTTCAGGTTAATCGGAACGGATATAGAAGAATGATTCTCAGCTTGAAGCTTTAAATTTGAAAGGTTTAACCAAGTTTTGACTTTCTAGTATTTGATCTCAGATTTGAATTTTTATGATTTGGTTAGCTCCGTTAGCTGATTTTGGACTTGGGAATGCGTTCGGAATGTGATTTGGAGGTCCGTGGTAGATTTAGGCTCGAATTGACGAAATTAGAATTTTGGCATTTTTCGGTCGGCAGTGGAAATCTTGTTATCAGGGTCGGACTGGAATTCCGAAAATTGAAGCAGGTCTGTTGTGTCATTTTTGATGTGTGTGAAAAATTTCAGGTCATTCGGATGAGGTTTGATAGGTTTTTACATCATTTACGGAATTCAGAAGTTTTGGGATCCTTAGGCTTAAATCCGAGGGTGATTTGATGTTTTGATGTTGTTTTAAGTGTTTCGAAGGTTGGAACAAGTTTGAATGGTGATATGTGACTTGTTGGCATGTTTGGTTGAGGTCCCGAGGGCCTCGGGTGAGTTCTGGGTGGTTAACGGACCAATTCTTAGCTTTAGAAGTTGGCAGATTTCTGGTATTGTGTTGCAGAGAATTCCTTCTTCGCGTTCGCGAAGAGTTATTGAGAGCTGAGGGATTTTGTTCTTCGCGTTCAAGAAGGGGAGGCCGCGAACGCGAAGGTTTGATTTGAGTATGCATCGCGTTCACGAGGAGGGAGTCGCGTTCGCGATGGTTGAGCTGGTTAAGGTACGCATTCGAGAGTGGGGCATCGCGTTCGCGTAGAAGGATTTCCAAGTCAGAGGCAGTTCTGCTTCGCGAACGCGAGGGCACTACCGCGTTCGCGGAAGGCATCTGGGCAGAATGTTTAAGTTCAAAACGAGAGTTTGAGTCCATAATTTCAAAATTCAATAGAGAGCTCGGGAGAAGCCGAATTTAGAGGGGATTTTCAGAGGAGCAATTGGGGTAAGTGTTCTTCACTTGTTTTTGGTTAAATTCCATGATTGTGTCTTGATTTTTAACATCTAAATTGGGAATTTGGAGTGAAAATTGGGGGAAAAGTGGAGGAAAAGTGGAGAGTTCAAATTGGGGATTTGAAGGGCCATTTGAGGTCCGATTTTGATGATTTTGGTATGTGTGGACTGGTGAGAGGATGAGCATTCTAGTTTTGTAATTTTCATCGGATGACGAGACGTGGGCCTGGGGGTCGGGTTTGGCCAATTTCGAGAATTTTGATTAAATTTGATAATTTTCGCTGGGCTTTGTTCCTTTGGCATGTTGATCGCGGCCGTATCAACACTACACAATGGTAGGAAGAGTGGGTAGCAATAACTAATACCCGATTAGTGGATCGAGGTCGAAATTCCACAGGGAGCTAGTAAAGGAGTTGAAATATCTGTCTAGCCTAGAGTTGCGGTTGTGCTTCTAATGTCGCTTCACACATTTTTGGGGTTTTCTTTTTAAACTACTCTTGTAAAACTAATGATTTAAACTAAATTATGCTAGGAGAATATTGCTAAGTTGTGCTTAATATAGGAAAAAGGCACTAGGATGGTGACACTACCTAGGTGGCTAGCTAACGGGTAGAAGCTACTAAGGGGAGATTGATAAATCTGGGTTTATTGCTATAACCGTTGCACAATTGCACTCATTCTCACACCTCTCGGTAGAGAGAACGATTTTGCCCAATTGACTCTCTCGAGACCAATTAGGTAGGCCAATTAGACCGAGCAACTAGGGCTCAAGTAGGGTAGTTACTCTTTCGAGGTTTAACCCGTTATTTGGGACTACCATTCTCATGGGTCCATCCCAATTCCTTGTTAGGTCAACTTTTAGGGTCATATGACTCTCTTTCTCAAGAAGAGTTAGACCCACTAAGCTTGAATTCATGTTTGCAACCACAAATTATAGATTGAAACACAAAATTAACCCAAATAACAAATACCCAATCTCAATCTCACCCTAGAATGCAACACCCATTAACTACCCATACTAGGGTTGAGCCACAACCCTAGCTAATGGGTTTAGCTAGACATAATTAAAGAAGAAACAGTAGAAATAGATGATGAAATGGCATGTTAACTGATTACTAATTAGAATCTATGATATTCAAGAGTAAAAATGCCAAAATAGGCTACACAACACGTCTCACGAGCGCAGCCTTCGTTCAGAAGCTAAAACATGACCTAAAAATGGTAAAAAGATCTATTTATACCGAGCTGGAAAATTTGGACAAAAATACCCCTGCGGGGTCAGCGCAGACCGCGCAAAAAGGTAGTGCGGCCGTGTAGGCTCTTTGAACTCTCAAATCTCATCTCTGAAGTTGGGGGCCGCGGACTGCGCAGAAATGTAGCGCGGCCGCGGCGGAGGGTCGGCGCGGACCGCGCAGAAATGGAGCGCGGCCGCATGGCTTGACTTGGTCAAATCTCCAGGTCTCTGAATCTCCTTCACGCGGACCGCACTGATATGTAGCGCGGCCGCGTGGGACTTAAGCCTGCACTGGTGGTTCTCTGAACTTCCCTTGCGCGGACCACGCAGAAATGGAGCGCGGCCGCGTGGCTTGCACTTCAATTTACCCCTCTCTGAATCTCCTAGCGCGGCCGCGTGGCATATCAGTGCGGTCCGCGCTAGGTCTTCCTGTTCCTCAACTTCACTTGTTCTTGACACTTGGCAAGTTTCACTCCGTTTTGAGTCGATCTTTGACATTTGTCACCTTTTCGCTCAAACCTGCAATCAAGCACAACTTGTAAGCCTTTTGGGACTATTTTGTGGCAATTTGTAACAAAAGCAATAGCAAGTAAGGGGTATAATCATGGTAAAATCCTAACTTATCACATGTATTGATGATATGATTCTGATTTTGGATAGATTCGAGGTGATTTGAGGCCGAGTCGAGCGGCAAGGGCATGGCGGTGTAGATTTTCGTCCGGTTTGAGGTAAGTAATGGTTGTAAATCAATTTCATGCTATTTTGATAAATGAGGTGACGCACATGCTAGGTGACGGGCGTGTGGACGTGCACTAGTAGGGATTGTGACTTGATTTGTCCCGTGAAAACTGTAAAGTTGCATATTTTGATAAACTCTATATGATATTTATGTGTTTTAGAAATGATTCTATTAACTTGGGCTGAATGCCATGTTTGGGGCCTTGTGCCGTACTGTTTGGATCCTCACACTGTTTTGATTCGAAAGCATATCCTCGGTCATGATTTTTACCTGTTTATTGTTTGATTCAGTTTCATTACTCTATTTTTACATATATGAAAGTTGTTTGGGCCAAGTTCCCTGATTTTACGCTGAAATACCCGAGTGGCTTGTGAGGTTGATGACTGAAAGAGGCCGAGGGCCTGAAGGTGAGGATTATATAATTATGGATCGGGCTGCACGCCGCAACGATATGTTGGATCGGGCTGCACGCCGCAACGATATAGCGTTTGGGCTGTAGGAGCCCCTCCGGCACACCCCCAGTGAGCGCAGTCGACTATATATATTTATGGATCGGGCTGCACGCCGCAACAATTATCATAAGGTACCTATTGAGCGTGAGTGCTGAGTGCGAGCACTGATTGGTAAGAGTTGAGTCACGGGTGACTGAGAGGCTTGCCCGAGGGGCTATACATATATATGAGTGATACTTTGCCCGAGGGGCTTGTTTTTATGAAATTACTGTTTTCACTTTTCTTTTATACTGAGCCTCTATTGAAAATGTTGAACAAATATTTTAACCAACTTTCATTGAAACTGGAATTTTTACGAGATGTTCGGAATTTAACTGCTAATTTGAACCTTGTTATTTCCACTGAGGTTTTTATGTTATGAGATGTATATGACTTTTAAAATGCTTGTCACCGCACTCAGTCTTTATTTATCTTTATTACTTACTGAGTTGGCATACTCACATTACTCCCTGCACCTTGTGTGTAGATTCAGGTATTTCTGAACCCGATAGCGGGTGTTGATTACCCAGTGGCAGGTTCATCGGAGTTAGCAAGATAGCTGCCTGGCGATCGTAGCCCTTTTTTACTCCCTCCTTATTCTCCCTTAGTTGTATTAAGTGATTTTCCCGGCCATGTTGGTCTTGATGTTGTCAGACGATAGTAGTAGATGCTTATGACTAGTGACATCCCGATGTCGGGCTTTCTTTCTGCAGTGTTGTTTTGTATTAAACACTTTATAGAGGTTTATTGTTAAAAAGCTTTGCTTTTATCCTAAGAATGAGAATATTGATTGGTTTTGAGATTGTGTCGGACTGTCGGCTGGCCTAGTTCCATGGTAGGCGCCATCACGACTGGGTTGATTTTGGGTCGTAACATATACTAGTATTTGCTAAATATAAAACCTAAATCAAATGTCTACTATTGCTAACTATAAGCCTAAATTAAAGTATACTAGTAGACTAAAAGTACGTTAATTTGTGCTAGTAGAAGATAGCGGATACCTTTGTGAAGTTAGTTGAAGTGCCAGCACATTCCACGACATGTTTTGCTTTAGTTACTTGTGCGGTTCATTTCCTTCTTTTTAAAACCTGATAGTCTACATGGCTAAACTTAAAAAACTTGTGGCTTCCTTTGCAATTAGTAATTACTCTACTCTGTAGAACCTCCGATCAAAACTTCCAAGCTTCTCTCAGAAGCCTCAAGCAGCGAACAAAAGGCCAATCCTGTCATTACCCACATCACAAAAAAAGAGCGGCTCCCCCCTTTTTTCCAGTTTCGCGCCCGCTCAGTTCTATTCTATCCCGCTTCATTTTTATGGTTTTGAAAAGCTCTTCCGCTTCACTTTCAACTCACTCTTTCTCTCTCTCTCTCTCTGTCAGTTTCTCGAGAAAAAAAGTGTAATTTCGCCGGAAAAAATGCCGCCGATAAACTTGACGGAAGGCGCGATAGCGATTCTAACGAACCGCGAAGCACATGCGGAGGATTTTAAACCGGTGTTACAAATCACAGATATTCGGTTGGTGAACACTCAGAATCAGAATAACAATAACGAACGGTACCGGATCCTTTTATCGGACGGGGAGTTTCTTCAGCAAGGGATGTTAGCTACGCAAAAAAACGATCTTATTCGGTCTCAACAGATTCAAAAAGGATCTATTATTCAGATGAATCAGTTCGTTTGTAATAACATCCAAAATCGAATGTAATTGCTCTTATTTTCCTTCAATTTTGTCAATTTATATGATATAAATGCTTGAAATTTCGGATTGCATATGTGCACCTTGAGTGAGTTTTTTCATTAAGATGCTTCGCCACAAGAACTGTGTATGTTTGCTTGGAGATATATATGATTATTAGGTTTGAGAAAATCAATTGCTTATGCTTTTTATTTAATTAGCTGTTTGCAAATTTTAGCACGAACTCCCGTATTGTTTAGGACGGTCAAAGCAATGGGAGAAAATAAGGTGATTCTGTTCAATAATTTGTGTCTGTGAATTTGTTTTTATCTTCTATACCTTATAAACCAAAAAATCCTGGGAGAGTGGTGGACTTTTTCTTTTTTGTTGATCGTTATTAGGGGCTGTTATTGCATGCTTGCTTATACCTAAGTTACCTAGGATTACTTTATAAACCTAATGAAGAATAGGCTCAACTTGGGTTTAAACTTCTGTGTATATGGTAAACTTTTTCCTATTATTAACAGGGTTCCTTAAATGTGTATATGGTAAACTTCTGTGTATATGCTTTGCTCCTGCAGTTGGTGTTGCAACTTTTTAGGTTTGTAGATTGGCTTTTCCTCTAGTGACAGTGCTGTGATTTGAAGCACATCTTATATGTGTATAGTTAGACCCTAATTGTTAATTTTTCCTCTAAGGTGAGTGGATGACACTTTTGTATGATGAGCTTTCTGAGATTGGCCATTTCAAAAAAATTAGCAAACAGCTGACCTGCAACCCCACCATGCTTCCAATAAGAAACTATATATACACACACTTCATTTTTTGTAAGTGTCTTTGAGAATCATACTTGTAGCTTTCACTGTTTGTTTATTGATTTTTCTTGTCTAATTCTTCAAACAGGATCATCATTGTTATTGAATTAGATATTTTACTGGAGACATGTGATACCATTGGAGAACCAAAGCATTATCTCCCAAATGGTATTAGTCCTTCAGTGCCACGGCCAGCTGCCCCACTTCAGCCTTCCACCAATCAATCAGGTGGTTTAAGTGGCAGCCCTCAATCCTTTACTGCTGTTTCAGCTACTTCAAGCTCAGCTCCAAGATCAAATATGCCTGGAGGGATGCAATCTCCCGAGTCAACCCGTAGCATTGGTTATAATACTTCCTCTGCTGGTAATATTGACTCTGAAAGATATAGTTCAACAAGTGCACCCCTTTACCCCAANTGAATCCTCCTCAACGCAGTCCGCACTGATATGGACCGCGGCCGCGTTGGGCCAGCACGGACCGCGCAAGAATGCGACGCGGCCGTGCTGGTAACAAGTTAAGCACACAGATAAATGGACGCGGACCGCGCAGAAAGGACGCGCGGCCGCGCTGGGCCATGGATTTTTAACTTGAGTTAGGGTTTAACACTTTAGTCCATTTTTTATCAATTTAGGGTCCTAGTTGTCCCTACTCAATTACTCATATAGAAGTTCATGCCCAGTGTTCAAAACTAACACAAAAAAACTAACCTAATCATTAAACCTAAGGAAAATGTGAAGAAAGAAGAAGCTATACTACTCGGAAGTAAACAAAATAATTAAAAATTAAGACTAATGAATGAAATATGCAAGAAATGTTACCAGGAATTATGAAGATTCAAACTACTTGATGCAAAGGTCTCAGATGAACAGTAAAAATTTAGGCTCAGGAAGTTAGAGTGCGAAAAGGGTAAAATGAGGCCTTGGGTCTCTATTTATAGAAAATCGTGGGACCCTTCACTTACCTACCAGCGCGGCCGCGCAAAAATGGCCGCGGACCGCGCTGGGTTTATGTCCAGCACACTTGAACATAGTTTCCCAGCACGGACCGCGCAAAAATGCTACACAGCCGCGCGGGTAACTTCAGAGACTTACACCCCCTAGCACAAGCTAGTGCGGACCGTACTGATTTGTAGCGCGGCCGCGTTGGCAAACTTCAGAGACCTGACTTTTTGTGCTTTTATTTTGCACTGCTTCAACATTATCCCTGCAACATCTCACAAACCATTAGCCCAAAAATCATAGTCTACAAAGAAAATCAAAGAAATAGAAAAAGACATGGGTTGCCTCCCAAGAAGCGCCTGATTTAACGTCGCGGCACGACTCATGTTACCATCATATCACCTCAAATGAATGAGTGCCACCACGTGGCTGTCATCAAACTTCCCCAAATAATGCTTGACACGATGCCCACTGACCCGGAATACTTCACCATTCTTGTTTTTGAGATCAAGAGCGCCAAAAGGAGTCACAAATACCACTTCAAAAGGACCACTCCACTTTGACTTGAGCTTTCCCGGAAATAACCTCAACTGGGAGTTGAAAAGAAGAACCATGTCACCCACCTTGAACTCCTTACCCCGAGCATATTTGTCGTGAAGGTACTTCATCTTGTCCTTATACAAGGACGAGCTAGAGTAGGCATGAAATCTAAACTCATCAAGTTCATTCAATTGCTCCACACGTAGATTGGCTGCAACATCCCATTCCAAGTTCAACTTTCTCAACGCCCACATAGCCTTGTGTTCTAATTCCACCGGAAGATGGCAAGCCTTACCAAACACCAACCGATACNATAATGCTGGATTTGGGAGTAGAACCATAGAATCGATGAATCCTGTTGCAAATTATGGTGGCAGCAATAGCAGTATCAGCAGAGAAAGTGGACTGCAGGGAAATCAGCAAGGTCAATACGGAAATCAGTTTACTGGCTCACAGTTTGCTCCACCTGGTTCTACAGGCATGTGTATGAGCTGTAATAGTTGTGGTGGAACAGGCCATAGTGCTTCAAACTGTCCAAGCATCATGAGTGGTCAGGTCCAGGCATATGGAGGTGGCTTTGGCAATAAGGTAACTTCAGGAATGAGCAGTGATGGTGCTTCCGGTGAGTGCTATAAATGCCATCAGTTTGGACATTGGGCAAGAGATTGCCCAGGTGTAAGCAATGCACCCCCTGCCAATAACATGACTCCTGCTTCAGGAATGAGTAGTGGTGGTGCTTCTGGTGAGTGTTATAAATGCCATCAGCTTGGACATTGGGCAAGAGATTGCCCAGGTGTAAGCAGTGCACCCGCTGCCAATAACATGACTCCTGGAAGATATGGGAATCCTCCAAGGCAACGTGTTGGTGGATTTTGATCAACCTTTGAGCATATAAAGTTGTCCTGTGCGGGTAGATGCCTTCTCTTAGGTAGGTAGTACCTTCATGGATTTTGCCTTCTTTCTATACAGTGACTACTTGGGGCTGAAATTTTGCGCTAGTGTTCCTGGATGCCTGGGCTTAAAGTTGTCTTCAGTTTTGAGGAGCGACATGTTTTTGCTCTTCCCTGTAAATTATTTCCTGTTTAAGTTTTTCTTGATCTCTTTTATTGTTCTTTTTAGGTAGTCTGTCTTTGTGGTTTCGTCCTTTTAAGAGCAAAATTCCTGTGTTATAGTGTAGACTGCTATATTAATGTTACTTATTTATCTTTTTTCATCTGTGATGTGTCATCTGTATTCGTGTCTTGAATACCTAATAATTGGGTAATAAGCTTCATATTCGATAGCACTCAGAAGTGATTCTGGTATTGACCAATTATTATGACAGTGAGAAGACCAAAATGAACAGTGTATTTCTTTTAACGTATAGTTGGGATTTTATTAAATCCTCAAGGCTCTCACCTTCCTATTATCCGACAAAATAGTTTCTGTTGAGTAGCAGGTGATAAACTTGCTGCATCTGAAAGTTGCAAAAGGTCGATAGACCAAAGAATTTGTGTATTAACTTCTAGTAAAAAAATTATTATTTTCCTTTGTGACATAAAAAGGGTTAAGGAACTGTGCCAGTGCTGGAGTTTTAATAGCCGTAAATGCAAAAAGGGCTACAACTTTATGTTATTTTCAAGGTGTTTAAGAAATGCTGGTGCTGTTGTTCTCCACATTTTCAATGTTTGTAAAAGCCACCTTTGATGGTTTTTATAGTAGGAAGAATATGAGATATGAATTACAGAGGGCGTGATTGCTGGTTAAAACTGACAGATATAGGTGGGCGGGAAGTTATTTGCGTCAGCAATGTTTATTTCGATGAGCCTAAGCTACCTCTTCACTGTTCCAATGATTATTTCTTCTCGTGTCTCCTTATATGTTATTGTGAAGCATTGTGGTCAATTGAACCCATTTTATCTCTGTGACTAAATCATTCTATATTGAACTTAAAGGGCGTTGAAACACAGAATAAAGTGCCTTTCTGAATCATATGATATTTAATTGTTGTTTCTGTCAGATTGATCGGATGTAATACCTGAGATTACTTCAGGTATCTTTCCTGTATTTGTATATAGATTTATGTATACGTCACGAATAGAAGAAGATCCTGCTTCTTGTAGTTCCTCTTACTCTGGCTTATTTTAGACTGTAAGAAGTGGCTATGCTCCTAAGTTGGAACTGCTAATTAATATTTGATCTTAGGACTCTCATCGTGAACTGTAATGGCTGAGACCCTATTTTTAATTGTGACTCCTGTCCAAACTTTAGTGTGAGGATATAGCTCCAGTCTTTGCCTAGAGGCTGTACTGAGAAGCTCTTCCTTTTTCTATTTGTAAGGAATCTCATTCGTCTAGATTCAGTGGAGCCATAATGCGAGAAGCTGTCATCTGAGTTTGAAATGCTAGGAACGACAAAATTCAAAGATTGTTTAAGTACACCATAATTCTCGTGGTTGAGATATTTATCTGTTAAAACCAATCGGGTTTGTGAACATCCTATCAATTTTTCAATTGAAGAATCCCCAGATGACTCGTTTAAGTTTTGAAAAAAAAAAAAAAAGAATGGGAGAAGTCTCGGTGCAAATTGACTTGGTCTAAAGCCAAACAGTGTACATTGAGATTCTGACTGAAACAAATAACCATATTATGCCAGCTTTCACAAAAGTAATGCAGGTAACAAGCATCTTCATCACATTGAGATGTATAAATTCATCAGAGATCTGGCATGCCTTTTCCTGTTTTTGGATCATATGTTCTCTCCATGACCACCTCCATTGGAGTATCCTTGGGACCAGCTGCACAAAGAAAAGGAGAACATCCAGAAGAAAGAGGATCAGAAAATTGACCCTGGAAGAGTAATCAAACATCTTATATTTGGTAGAACCAACTCTATGAAAATTTTCCTTTTAGTCAAAACAAGGAACGTGGTAAGCAACAATGTCAAACAAGCACCATCAACTCCCAGCAGAAAGAATACTTAAGTCACACACCTCAGGAACCATCCATCATCACTCAGCACACAATCCCCAAGCCGTTCCTAGCTTCAACCTTCCATATTCCCAAACACTACTCCCACAGGAAAGTAACAGAAGGATAAACTATATTATTGATCTCCCCGGATCCACGCTTCATCTACATTTGACTTACAATCTAATTTTAGGTTACACTTCTTAAAACTGCACCATGACGTGTCACGCATATCTCAACAATTTGTCCTACATTAAGGTTGCATCATAAAGTTGTCTACAATTGATTCTTAGCTCTTTAAGGTTTTAAGCTTTAATTTCTTCTTCCAGTTGAAATCAGATTATACCTCTAAGGCTACAAACAGAAATATTTTTTTAAGACCCCCCCCCGACCCCCCAACTCTTAAAAAAAAAAAAAAAAAGAAGAGAAAAAGTAGAGAAGAAACATACAGCATATACTACATTTAAGATGCAACAGAATACTCATCTAGAAGCATATACTCAGGCGAAGGTGAAAGAATTTGATAATTACCAATTGTAGGCCTTATTGTGGTCCTTATTTTTAAGATCTCGGGCCGGGGAATAATAGAACCTGACGCTCCTATACCTCTTGAGACTCTTACTTTAGAGCCATCCTCTAGGTATCTAATTCCGACCTTTGTTGGTTTCCTGTGGAAGAAGACATGAGCTACCACCATGTTCTAAGAGCAAAAGACAAATGGTTAGAGAAAAATGAATACATCCATACCCTGTGACTGGATCTACAACCTGAACATTGGATACATGCAGCGGGGCTTCAACTGTAAATATTCCACCTTCATGGCCTTGCCCTTGTTTAATATGTTTCTTGACCTGCAAAATGGCATATAATACAGCAAGGGGTAGTGTTGTTTTACATACTGATTATGTTTTTGATAAAATAACATAATTTTATTTATAAACAGTATCAAGTGGGTACCGAAATATGTTACAAAATAAGTGATTTGTCCTCTGCCAAAGCTTTAGAAAGTCTAACTAAGGCCAAAATATTTTGGTCATGTTAGATAAAGAATCTCTCTTACACCAACAGTCTTAACTATATTGTTTACATAAAAAGAATAGCTTGAAGCGCTTCTTAGTCAAATTAACAGCTCCCTTCCTTAATACAGCTATCATTAAGTGTGATAGTGAACGAGCTACTTGTCTAAAACACCACCAACTGATTCTTGCTTGCTGTTCACTAATAATCCAATCCGTGGAGAGGTTGTCTTGAAGTTCTAACTAGTGAAGCAGACTCCTACAGCTAGCTACATCTCAACAAAACCACCTTGAGCAACTCAGTTTCTTGTTCAATCTAACAATCTTGATGTCGATTCCTCCCACATAGTTTGACAAAGGTGTCATAAGTCTATCTCATATTCTTTATATTACGGTCACCAATGAGGATTTACTACATTGAAATTATCTTTATGTTCTCAGATTACAGTCGTATACCATTGGGAAATTAGAACCTAAACATTCTTCAGTCTACACCCATTCTCCAACACCACCACTAAAACTTAATGCAAAAGAAAGCACAACAAAGGCTGATACTATCAACACTTGAACCCAGACAGAAATAATCCAAATTCAGAGGTAACGTGAAATCGTGGCATACCAGAGTAGCGTCATGAAAGTCGCGTAAAGTCTGATAGGATCATATAGGACTGTTAACACCTCAAGATCCTTCTCTATCCATTATGAGCTTTTCAATTTAAAGCTTTTCTTGCTAGGAATTGCTACATCTACTAACCTAACACTAGTATATGCTGTTAACTGACTAACCAGCACTTTATGATATAAAATTATTCCTTTTTTCTTTACCTATTACTTTACTTATTATTATATTCACAAACTGTCTATTGTTTAGTGTTTGCTCAAGGTTTCTATATGTAGAACTATTATTATTATGCAGAAAATTCAGACAGCTCAGCTGCATTGACATTGTTTTAGAAGGAAACATCTCATTTGCATTCGACTTTATAGCATCAAAACATCTCTTTTCTTTTCAATATTTTCATTAAGGCTATAAATCTGGTAATCTTCATACATAGTGAGCTGTACCTTCAAATTGCAACATGCCTTTTGCTTTAAAAGTAGGGATATTTTATTTTTTTTTAAGTTGCAAACAACATCATACCATAAAAAACAACTATCAGATTGTCCGAACAACTTATCAATTTTCTATGTAAAATTCACAAGACACCATATATTGGATCACAACTATTAGAAAGAAAACATTCATGTAAGAGCCAAGATTTGGAAAGGCAACGCAAAGGAAACTCTAACAACAAACTTTCTGGTTCATCAAATAAGTCCTCAGTTCTAAATACACAACACCTCCACTTTGAGCATATGTTGGAACGTCAGAGAAACATGGTTATGATGGCTCCACCATAAAATACGGCACATACTTAATTTTGAATATCCTGACACTGTAATAGATGCTATACAACACTTGGGACTCAACAATCAATTATAGCTCCTACTCTGCCTCCTTCTACTTTAGGATAGGATCCTCCTTGGTCCTTTTTACATTGTGCGGGAGACTAAACATACTAAACTAGCCTCTTCCACTATTTTTTTGATCATTAAGCATGGATTTTATTTTCGAGACAGCCATTTTATACTTGCAAACTTACTAAGAAGCTCATAATATTAAATCGTTCCCAGAAGACAACCAGTGAAGCTTTAGATGACCCAAAGGCCAAACTGTCAAAATTCTCGATTCAAGCCAAAACAACCAGGTTCTCAGGCTTCCGAAGTACTAAGCTAAAATCAGGTACTCAAGGTGGGGGAATGGAACATGAATAGGTGATCTAAGTAATATTTTAATCATTATACCAACAAAAGACAAAAGGAATTAAGAGCATCATAAATTTTCATTGCAGATTTGTACTTTCCCAAAATTTCTGAAGATTGTGTAAGATTAGATAGAAATGTCTTCAAACTTGAGAGACAATCTCTTTCCATTTTCTCTACCATTAATATCTTCTTTCGAAGGCAATTTTTTTAAAATCTCATAATTTATGATTAATTCATTCAATATTTTTAAGGATAATTTTTCACATCTAAATTATTTATTTGATATATACGTTGTACTGTATAGATGAAATTAGTTGAACTTAATAAAACTAAAAAATAAAATAAAGAATCCAAAAAATACTCGATTTCAGTTTATGGTTCCACATTTCATTTACATGCAATAAAATAACTCGAAGATAACCATAAGCATTGAAAAACCTCTTGCATAACCCTTGCATTGAAAAAATATAACCAAAGATAAGCATAACCATCACAGATGACGAGACACAGAAGAGGAGAAACAAAAACAGTTGTAAGACTTGAAATTTGTTTGCAAGTTGCAACTTCAAAGTTGGAATTAGGTGAACTTTATGAGTTAAGATTCTCAAATTGACATTAAATCTTCTCCCACTCATTAGTATCAATTCCACAACAGGACTCCTTAATACATAATAACAAGTAAACAGATAAAAACAGGATTTTGGAAACAATGCAAAAAAAAAGTGAAAAAGAACTAAATTATGACAAGATATGTTTGACAACCAGGGTAAATTACCACAAGACACGTTTAAAGGATATAAAGCATGTGCCAAGAAAAATGCTAACCAGGTTTTTGCCCTCAACGATTACACGGTTTTGGGAACGTATGACACGCTTAATGGTACCAGTCTCGCCTTTATCTTTTCCTCTGATAATCATGACCTGAGCATTGGAAACAAAACAAAAAAGGAAATAATTAGAAAAATCCCTAGGGTATTAGAGGTCAATCATCCAGGGAAACAGTGATTAATGAGCTTACATTATCACCTCTGAGAATTCTCCACTGATGAATGAGTTTCTGATAACTTTTCCAACCCATTTTCAGCTTCAGTAAAGTACAAGCAACCTGCTTTGCATTCAGATGTGAAAATAAATCCATTAATCAGATCAATATAAACAACAACAACAACAATAACAACAAACCCAGTAAATTCCCACAAGTGGGGTCTGGGAGAGATGTTCGCAGCCTTACCCCTACCCGGGAAGGGTAGAGAGGCTGTTTCCGATAGACCCTCGGCTAAAGAAAAGACCACAAATTTAAAAATAGCAAAAAGAAAAGGCCTTTAACATCAATATAAAATATCACAGATATTTATACAAATGCATGCACCAAAATCCATTTGCAATTAACATAAGCTGGTTAATATCCAAAAACAAGAGACTAAAAGGTGCCAAATACCAACTAGCCCCACAACTTAAAAGGCATCTATTTATTTCAATTTTTTGACTTTTTTTTTATCAGTTAAGAGAATTTCAAAATTCTGACTTTCACAACACTAATATAACCACTCATTAATAAAATTTACTGGGGGACTGAGAAACCACAATCCAACCTCAACCATAGTCACAAAAAGATAAATAAAAAACATAACACTTTGAAATGAAAGTTAAAACCCATTAACAAAAGAAGAAAACCCATCAACAAGAAACTTAAAAAAAAAAAAAAAGACAAACATAAGACTTAGTTAAAGATAAAAATTCAATCACAGCTGTAAAAAATGCTGAGCTAAATTTACCTGCAAAGTAAAAGAAAAAACACACATCTTTCTGAAACGAAAACCAAAAACAAGCCAATCCAACACTTAGATCTTATCTTCAACCACATGCAGACCCAAATAAACACCAATGCATTTTTTCCAGCATTGATATCATCAAAAAAGAAAAAATTAGTACCAACAAAAACTCCAAAACCCAATGCATCTATTAGAAGGAAAAAAAACCACAAAGAAAAATTCGATGATCCAGTTATAATGAAACCGGATACCACATTACAAACCCAGTTCCATTTCATCACCAAAAATAGAAAAAAAGATTAGATTTTTACACCAAAATAAGATAAAAGTAAACTTCTCTGTTTCTTCAAGCATTTAGCGACCCTTTAGGTTTCTCTACCTTTCTTTAATTTCTTTCTTCTGTTCTGGAATGCAAGTTTCAAGAACTGAAATTTCGCTTGCGAAGAAGAAGAAAAGAAAGAACAAGTCCAAGAAGTGTTGTATGTATATATATATATATACATAGAGAGAACAAAGAGGTTTGTACTTTCACTTGATGAATATAAAGTAAATAAATAAATAAAAAGCCTAACACTATCAAGAATCAAGAAAAAATCAAATCTTTTGCAAACTCGTTCCAATAAATCCAAATTAAGAAAAAAATCACAAAATCTATTCAAAAACAGTCCATTCAAATGGGGCCTAACCTAAATTCTAAATATCTCGATACAACATAAATAAAATTGAGAAAAAGTCGTTAATTTCACAAACATATTTCAAATCAGAAAAACTACTTAGATTAGATAGGAGAAAAAAAAAGAGAAGGGTACCTCAAGTTTTAGCTTGAGAAGGTGGTTGGGGGTTTAATTAAATGGAATTTTCACTTGTCTGACTTTATCGTTTTAGGTTTTTTATTTTGGGCTGTCTAAGCGACCCAATTACTTTTAAGGTCCAATGTTGGCCCAAATCTTGATAAGCTTCAACCTTTTATTTGTTGAAACTAGTTTCTTTTATGGAATTTTTACATTCCTATTCCATATAAGAAACTATATTACCCTCAATGTTTAAGGTTTGATTTAATTACATTTAGTATATCTAATTATCAATTTTATACCATAATGTATTTTAACTGTACAATTAATGTACCGTATATCACTCCTTAATTAACGCTACCGTATATTCCTCCAAATCCCCCCCCCCCCTCCACACGTTTCTCCCTCCCAAACCCCTCACCCACGTATCTCCCCACACCCACATTTCAAACCCATTATTCCCTCTGCTAAAACCAGAGAAACATATGTAACACCCTTCCATTAATGTCCAATTTCAAGCTTTTTCTTCTACAACCAGTCAAAATTGAAGTCAAAGCTTCAAAGTTCATACACACATTTACCTTCAGCTTCAAATTTTCTCAATGAAGAAGAACAAACCTTCAAAGAGACAAGAGAGCAGCAATTCCACCATTGACAGCCATTAAAAAGCTTTGAAGCTTTGAATTCAAATTCGGGTTTTCAAAAATCATTATTTGTTTGGATTGGGTGTTGTTGTAAACAATTGAAAATATGGTTTGGAGTTTATTTCTCAATTTTGAGGGGTTTTGGTGAAGATTTTGACTTCGTTTTGGCTGAATTTCAGATTGAAACTCGAAGAAGAAGAAGAAGAAAACGACATGACATACATTATATTGCAGCAATTGTAGATAAATTGTAGACTGTTGTTTATTTATTTTTGAGTTTTTGTGTTTTTGTGTTAAAAATTTTGATGGGAGCTTGTTATTCCACTTCGTCTGTTTTGGAGCTAACTTGTGCAGAGGAGAAGATGTTTTTTAAGTTATATATATTGCTATACCTTTAAATTCAAGAAAGTATGGTTGTATTGTATTTAAAGAGGCGTGAATTTGTAGATTAGGTTGAATGTGAGGAATGAGTCAAATAAGACTCACAATGGCTTATTTTCTACATTTAATCTACAACAAAACTACATATCATTTGAAAAATTAATATGAAAATAAAGAATTTCAATGTTTCTACAAATTATCTACAAAATTTCTACAAACTGTTCATAACAGAATTTATCTTTATTTTCATGCATGTTCGTCTGGAACACTAAAGTTACTTGATATGCCAACATCTCCCGTTATAGAGGAATACAACTTATCTATAACTTTCACACATTATTTCCACCCAGTGAAATATAACTACAATAACATAAAATTTGAGCTTTGCATTTTTGTGTAAAAAGTTTTGATGGGAGCTTGTTATTCCACTTCGTCTGTTTTGGATCTAACTTGTGCAGAGGAGAAGATGTTTTTTAAGTTATATATATTGCTATACCTTTAAATTCAAGAAAGTATGGTTGCATTATATTTAAAGAGGCGTGAATTTGTAGAATAGGTTGAATGTGAGGAATGAGTCAAATAAGACTCACAATGTCTTGTTTTCTACATTTATTCTACAAGAAAACTGCATATCATTTGAAAAATTAATATGAAAATACAGAATTTCAATGTTTCTACAAATTATCTAGAAATTATCTACAAACTGTTCATAACAGAATTTATCCTTATTTTCATGCATGTTCGTCTGGAACACTAAAGTTACTTGATATGCCAGCATCTCCCGTTATAGAGGAATACAACTTATCTATAATTTTTTACAACTTTCACACATTATTTCCACCAAGTGAAATACAACTACAATAACATAAAACTTACATACAAATTTTATACAAAATTTATACAATATGTCTTTTGTATAATTTGTATCTAATTTATACATAGTAAAAATAATTTTCATACAATTAATTATATATTATACAACTTATCTACAAATTATCTATAATTTTCGTACATTATTTCTACTAAGTTATATACAACTACAATATAATACAACTTAAATATAATTTTTATACAATGTTGTTTAACTTTCATACAATAGTTAAATGAATAAAAGAAAAATAAATAAACAACAAAATACAATTTTTCTACAATTTATCTACATTTTCTGCAATATAATGTATGTCATGTCTTCTTCTTCTTCTTCGAGTTTCAATCCGAAATTCAGCCAAAACCAAGTCTAATCTTCACCAAAACCCCTCAAAATTGAGATATAAACTCCAAACCATATTCCCAATTATTTGCAACAACACCCAATCCAAACAAATAATGATTTTTAAAAACCCAAATTTGAATTCAAAGCTTCATAGCTTTTTAATGGCTGTCAATGGTGGAATTGCTGCTCTCTTTTCCTTTGCTTTGTGTTATTGAAATTTGGACATAATTGCGTATGATGTAGATGAATTGTAGAAGATTTAGTCGTTTTTGATTTGTGAAATCAGAAAAAATATTGAAACAGAGTTTAGCGCAAAAAACAGAGTACAGAAATTTTGTAACGAAGACGACGATAGTGATTACTGTGTGTGATTTGCGTTGGAAGATCTGGAAAATATTTAATTCCCCTTTTTTAGCGCGCCTAAATAAGGAATCCTACAGCTATAATGATTCCTTATTTAATTCATTGTATATATTATGTAGAAATACTATTAGCATGAAGGGAAATATGCAAACTATGAACATATTTGGTAATATAGTTTCCTATATGGTATAGGAACGAAAATTTCCCTTCTTTTATTCCATCCCCAAGACTAAACATTCCCTCCATCATCCTTAGATTAATTAGAGAAATATATATTTTTAGCTGCTATCAATATATATATATATATATATATATATATATATATGTGTGTGTGTGTGTGTGTGTTTGTGCGCGCGCGCGCACTTTTTGGCTAGCAAATGCAATTACTTTCGGCCAACCGACCTTTGTATTTTGCCCGATTAATTATCATAAATTGAATTTGAAAGCCGAATTTTATATTTGACTTCAAAAAAATTTGATGATATTTTTCATCTACTTCGATAATGCTTATTCTAATTTTTTGAATTTTGATGGGTTATCATTATAAAATTAGTCAAATTAACCACCAAAATCGAATTTAGGCAACCGAACAATTATATAGGTAGCTCGATTTGTTGATATGTAGGAAAGAGAAACCAAAAAGTAGTATAGAGGAAGATAGTATTCGAAATTGAAATTTTGAAGGAAGAAAAGAGGTCAATGTCACATTTTCTTATTTAAGTTGGACATCGTCAATGATCCACTTAAACTTTTTAACTTTTAATGTTGTAGTCTTGAGAAGGTTAATTTAGAGAGAGATTTGTTGACAACATATTCTAGTTAAACATATGCTAGTTGTCACATGATAAAAGACAAACTGAAACGTGTGTGCCACCAATCTGCTGAAAGGACTTGGATATTAGACTGCAGATGAGCTCCTTTCTTCACACAACTTGTATGGTAGTTCCTGAAATATGTCAGAAAGTCTTCACTTCTTCATAGCAAAGTGCTCCTTCTATTTCTCCACCCACTCTTAACACTTTATGGTAATTTACATTCAACACAATTAAGAACCCAATGGATAATATTGGTAAATAAGTATATTATAGTGGTTCCATCCAATAGTACATTGTATTTGTGGATTCTTCTGCAACACACGACCAAATAGGTCATGGTAATATTTCTCGAGCCTAACTAAATATGTAATAATCCATATTACAGTTAAATCCCTTGGTCTCTGCCACTTTTTATATGCAGCTTATAGTTCTACTGCTTATTTACCAGTTCTATAAACCTCCTTTAGAAACAAAGACTGGCAGATGAAGTGATAGGGTTGCCGGGTTCATTCGAGGATTGGTCTTTAATCATCCCCTGTTTGCCACATGAGCACCGGTCGGGCATACTATTGACCTCGATCGAGTTGAGACCTGCAATAATCCCATCTGAGCCAGTCTGCGCTACCAATTTAAGACTCTCGGCTTTTGCTTTCATTCGAAGTCGCTCTGCTCTTGAGCCAATGACCTGTCCCAAGATTGAAGCAGCAATGGTTAATGCCATAGCTGTTCTGGGCATCACAACCGACTTCCTCAGCATAGCTATAAAAGGAACAGCAGCATGGACAGCAGCAAACCAAGATGGTGAGAACTTCTCAGTGTGCTCTCTCCATATGCCTAGTGGAATATTGGCTGCCATACCCAAGGCTCCAATAACAAGCATCTTTGAAGACAGTGGTTGTGGCCGCAGAGTCTTCACAAAGGCAGTCCTGGCAAGGGCAGCCCTGGCTGCAACAATTGCAGGTGGGCATTTGAGCTTCATTCCAGGAGGCAGCTGAAATGCTGTTGCCACAAGTGGGAGGACACCGCTCACAGCTCTATAAGATTTGGCGATAGGACAGTTCCCTGTCTCCAACCACTCGTTCCCCATTGCCTCGTGCTTAGAGGAATTGTCCTGAAGAACAAAAAATGATGAATTAAAGATAAGCCGAAGTTTATAAGATGCCATTTTTGCAGATAAGAATGCGAGAAAGTAGCACTTCACCAAGGAGAATACTCGTCAATTTCTTTGAAAAAATTATATACCATTGAATTTCACTTTCAGAAACAAGAAGACCTATCAAAATAAATTGTGACGTGATATTCAAGAAGAGTTTATCAAATTCAACAACTTCCTATACACATTTTCTATGACAACCATTTAGTTAATGTCAATCCAACATTATAGACTTATAGTTGACAACCCACAGTTAATTTAATGAAGTCCCTCCTGTTGATTAGAAAATAATCCGAAAGGGCCATACAGACAGACAATTTTCTTTTTCCCAATGTTGTGCAACTCTACCTACACTGTTTTAAGGTCATCATTTTACCCTAAAGAAATCCATTTCACACCAAGCATTAGATTTGAACATTGATACTCCCAAAGATAAAACAAACATACCACTCAAAACAGTCAACAAGTGCAAGTACTCTATAATGATAATTTAAAGAATCAAAGAGAAACTAATGTTGACTTATCAGTTTCCAAGGAGATCACAATGTTTCGTGCCATCTCCTTCTGACATATGATAGATAGAACCTCAGTGAAAAACAAAAGGGTTCGACAGAGTAACTAAACCAGTAAAAGTCAGTCAACATAATATGAACAATTAAAAAGAATGAATCTATATTGTTGAAGTGTGCGGAACAGAAGTGGTTCTCTCTTACTTTTCTTTTTGTTTGGCGAAACATATGCATGAAAATTGGTAGAAAAAAATGCTCTCAGGCACTCTTTTCGAGATTTCTCTCTCTCCTAACCTCTAGGAGGGAGAACCTCTCCTTCTCCGGTCTTCCATCGGAGGACAGTTTGTTTTTCTTCTTTTTTTTCTCAGTTATTAGCTTCAAGGTTTTTATATCTCGTCTATTTGTTTTACATGGAACATAAGATTTATTTCAGGTCAGGGGGGAAGTCATTTGACATTTAAGCCTACAATGAAGGTGCTGAAAGTTGGTTTGAATGGGTGGAAAGCAGTAGGTACATCAAACGGAAGATGATGTTAAGCAGGAAGCTATCTTTGTGGGTCTGTCAAACGCTCAGAGAGGCTTCAATGTGCAAGGGAAGGAGCTTCAAAACATGGAAGAGTGGGGACCATTTCACAGACATTTATGGCTCTCTTAAGCATAATAAATTTGGCAGATATATATGCTTAATCTCAGTGCAGGGTCACAGAAGAACAGTTATGGTTATGCCAGATAATGTTCCATATGCAGGGTGGTACATAAATGCTAGGAATATAGAAAATCTCATAAATAGTACTCCATTGGCCACAAAGGTTCCTTTCAGGAGGAATTTACAGAAACTAACTGGAGAAGAATCATACAAAGAGGCATTAGATAAGAGCAAATGGAGAACAGATGAAGCTTGTCTTCAAACAGCGACTTCTTCAAATAATCTGATCAGAATAACTGGTGGCAAATCCTCGGATGAATCTGAAATGCTGCAAAGATGCTTGGTGGGTAGTTTTGCTGGTCAGGATGAGCCTCCGACAAGGAATGATGTTCGTAGATGGGCCGCTCAAACCTGGAAGGTTGCTCATGGTTTCAACGTATACGACATGAATGGAGTTCAATTCCTTTTTGAGTTCCCCTCAAGGAAATTGGCGGAACACGTCTTGGTGGGTCGCTGGCAAAGACAAAATAGTAATCTCAGGCTGGAGTGGTGGAGTCCGACGGCGGGTGCTTTCCAACAACTAAAAAATTCGACTGGACTTGGATTAGAGTCTTGGGCCTTCCTCTACAGCTTTGGAACAAGAAGGTGATGAAAATAATCGGCGATAAATGCGGTGGATGGTTGGAAACAGAGGAGGAGACTGATCTTAGAAACCATTTGAGATGGGCCCGATTAAAGGTTTAAAGGACCACCGGAACTGTTTCCTGCTAGGGTTGAGATCAAATACGAGGGTGTGATTTTTACAGGCAATATCCTACCAAAAAGCAAAAGCACAGTGGTTTCACCAAAATTAAAAGGAGTGTATGAAAGGAAGAATCTGAAGGTTGGAGTGAAGTACAAAGATGGAATTCCAAGGAACAAGGGGAGGCAACTACTCACTAAAAGTTGATGAAGATACACATAATATCCTACAATGAAGCAGCTTATCTTCCTCTAGCGGATAAAGTAGTTAAGCCCTAAGAAGCTAGATAAATAGATAGAGATCCACTATAAAGGTTCTAAATTTGCTCCTGAATATTAAGGATAATTACATTCTTGAAAGGATCAAGGGCTCTACCCTCTCGAAGAGAGTAGGCTGCACGTGACAGACTCTGCTCCTATTTCAAATGCTCTTCTTGGGGGGGGGGGGNTAGGGGTCTTAATGGGCGGAGAAAAGGGAGTTGATAAAATCAGCTTTCAAAGAGTGGAGGGCAAACATTTACTGTCTGCAAGAAACGAAGATTGAGGGAGCTGTGATGGTATTGCAAAACAACTGGGTAGCAGTAGGTGGATTGATCATATAAAGCTAGAAGCTGAAGGGACAAGGGGAGGCATCTTAATTATGTGGGATAAGAGAGAATGGAAAGGGGAACTGGGGTGTATGCTCCATGTAAGAGAGTGGAAAGAAATGAGCTTTTGTTAGAGTTGGGTGCTATGAAAGGTTTATGTAATAGAAACTGGGTGGTATGTGGTGACTTCAACACCACTAGATTTGCTAATGAAAGGAAAAATAGGAACTCATACAGTAGAGCAATGGCAGATTTTTCAGAAACTGTGGAAGAACTGGAATTGATTGACCCTCCACTCCTAGGAGGCCAATTCACCTGGAGTCAAGGTGACAACTCTGCATGTGCTTCTAGAATAGACAGATTTCTCTTCTATATGGAGTGGGATGAGGAATTTAGTTTCATCACGCAGAGCCTTCTCCCAAAAGTTATATCTGACCATACACCAATTTCCTTGAAATGTGGGGAATGGGAACTCAACAAATCTTATTTTAAGTTTGAAAACTCGTGGTTAGATGTCCAAGAGTTCCCCTCAAAAGTGCAGACTTGGTGGAATTCCTTTGTGATTGTTGGTAGGCCAGATTTTGTGCTAGCTACCAAATTAAAGCTTCTCAAAGCTAAGCTAAAAGAGTGGAATAAGGAGGAGTATGGCAGTCTAAAAGAAAGGAAGAAGACAGTTCTCAGTAACATCTCAATCTTTGATCAGATTCAAGAAAGCAGAAGGCTCACTGAAGGAGAGTTATTGGAAAAGGTTGGCCTCATGCTAGAAATTCAGGAGTTAGCCAAGTATGAAGAGACAACATGGAGACAAAGGTCCAGAACTTTATGGCTGAAACAAGGGGACAAGAATACAAAGTTTTTCCACAAAATGGCTAATGCACATAGGAGATATAATCACATTGATAAGCTGGAGGTGCAAGGGCAAACTACCACAAACTGTGAAGAAATTAGGAAGGAAATCATAGACTTCTATCAGAAGTTGTATGTTGAACCTGAAGTATGGAGGCCAAATTTCAATCTTGCTAGAGGGAACTTTTTAACAGAGGAGGAAAGTATTTGGTTACAAAGAGAATTTGAAGAACAGGAAGTGGTGGAATGCCTCAAGTCATGTGCTTTAGACAAAGCACCAGGACCTAATGGCTTCACCATGGGATTTTCCAAAAGTGCTGGCCAACAGTCAAGGAAGATGTCATGTTGACCATGAAGAATTTTCACTCTAATGAATACTTTGAGAAGTGTTTTAATGCATCCTATGTGACTCTCATCCCAAAGAAGAATGAGGCTAGAGAACTTAAAGATTTTAGGCCAATTAGATTGATTGGAAGTGTTTACAAGATTATAGCCAAAGTCTTAACTGAGAGGTTGAAGTCTGTAATTAACAAGCTCATTGGAGGTCATCAAATGACCTTCATAAAAGGAAGGCAAATCATGGATGCTTCTCTTATTGCTAATGATGTGGTAGAATCTAGGCTCAAAAGCAAATTTCCAGGTGTTCTATGCAAGCTGGATACAGGGAAGGCTTACGATCATGTCAACTGGAAGTTCCTTCTGAGATTAATGTCTGATATGGGTTTTGGAATTAAATGGATTAACTAGATCCGTTTCTGTCTTAGCACTGTAAAATTCTCTATCTTGATTAATGGTTCACCCCAAGGTTTTTTCTCCTCAGAAAGGGGGTTAAGGTAAGGGGATCCATTATCTCCCTTTTTGTTCTTGATGGCAATGGAAGGGCTGAATCAGATGATCAACACTGCAAAGTCAAATGGCTGGATCAAGGGGTTCAAGGTGTCTAACAGACGAAATTGCAGCCTAGAGATTTCACATCTACTATATGCAGATGACTCTATTATTTTCATGGGTACTCAACAAGAGGAGATGCTGCATCTCAGACTAATATTAACAACCTTTGAAGCTATGGCAGGCCTACATGTTAACCGGGGAAAGAGTAAGCTGTATCAGGTAAATGAAGTTCCTAACATACAGGATTTGGCTAATATCCTGGAATGTGGAATAGAGAACCCACCTACCAAATATCTAGGTCTTCCTTTGGGCTCCAAAAACAAGTCGCAAGAAATCTGGCAAGAGGTGATTGAAAGGAGTGAAAAAAGACTTTCAAGATGGAAGAGCCAATATTTGTCACTTGGAGGCAGAGTGACTCTGGTGAATAGTGTCTTAGATGCACTGCCTTCCTATGTGATGTCCTTATTCCCAATGCCAACTAAGGTGAGGAAAAAGATTGATTCTCTAAGAAGAAATTTTATTTGGCAAGGAAATAGTGAGAAAAAGACTATTCACTTAGTCAAATGGGATACTCTTTTGTGTTCTAAGCAGGCAGGTGGTTTAGGTATCAGAAAGCTAAAGGCACAGAACAATAGTCTCCTTGCAAAATGGTTATGGAGGTATAATCTGGAGGAAACAGCTTTATGGAGAAGGGTGATAGAAGAGAAGTATGGCCACGGAGGTCCTTGGTACACCAAACCAGTATCATCCCCACATGGAGTTGGTGTATGGAAAACACTTGGGGGACAATGGAGCTTCATTGTTGATCATTCTAGTTTCAAGGTTGGAAATGGAAGAAGAGTTCTCTTCTGGTGTGAAACATGGTTTGGGCACACTCCTCTGAAAGATCAGTTTCCAGAATTATATAACATTGCTGCGAATCCAAGAATCTTAGTAGCAGAAGCAAAATCCACACATGGGTGGAACATTGTTTTCAGAAGGAACTTCAGTGACTAGGAGTTGCAAAGTGTGGCAGATTTCTGGGAGACCTTAGAAGTTTTCCAAGGTCTCACAAAAGAGGAAGATGCTTTAATGTGGAAGGGTCACAAATCAGGATCCTTTTCAGTGAAATCTGCTTATCATTTCATCAATAATACTCCTAATCCTACTCAAGGATGGCCATGGAAACAAATTTGGAGGGTCAGGCGCCCACAAAAGTCTTATGCTTCACATGGTTAGTAGCAAGGGAAGCTGTTCTAACTCAGGACAATCTTATTAGGAGAGGAATTCAGCTACATGCTAGGTGTAGCCTATGTGGCAAAGATGGGGAGTCAGTTTCCCATCTCTTTATACACTGCCCAGTCACTATTCAACTTTAGCATTTCTATCTCAATTTGGCTGGAATATCCTGGACAATGCCCAATAACACTGCATCTCTTCTCAGTAGCTGGAACAATGGAGGGGCAAATATTAAACAGAAGAAATGGCGGAAAGTAGTTCCTGCTTGTATCTGGTGGGTCATATGGAAGGAAAGGAATGCCAGAGTTTTTGAAGATAGACCTAGCTCTTACCAGAAAATTAAGCTTAATTGTTTTTTGTTATTTCATTTTTGGTGCAAAGAGAGCTATAGGGAGGATGTACATTCTTTACTAGATTTGCTAGAAGAAATGTAATCGATTAAATATAGGCAAGGCAGTCACAGATCTTTTGAGGTTTGATTGTGGCTTACACAATCTCCTGTAAATATTTTTAATCATTTATATATTCTCAAAAAAAAAAAAAACAATTAAAAAGAATGACAATATCATTTGACAAGACAATTAATATACAGAAAGTGAATAACTTTCATGTTTCAGTATCAATAGATCGAGAATATTCAGTGCTATCTCTAGTAGCAATAGTTTTATCATCTAACCATTCTTTTCATTTCCTTTCATCTTTTGAACATCACAATTTGGACTCCACAAGACAGAATAAATTTCAGAAGTCCCATTTCCAGGCAAACTAACCAATTCATTTTTCGAACATTTCAGTCTTCAAGTATATAGTCAATAACAGGAATTTAGAATCATGATCATAACTGCTGCTATTAACTACAATATAACATTCTTGGCTTCTTCAATACCACATATGCTTGTTAATTCCAGCAAACAAACCTGAGAAGAAGGTTTTTTCTTTTTGGATGACTCAGGCTTCTTCTTCTGTGAATTCCATTTCCGAGAGAAAGAATCAAAACTAAAAGGACCTCCTGGTCCGAATGCTGACAAACTTATGGTGGCAGCTTTTGCCGCTAACGGATGAAATTGAGGAGCAGACTCTGCTTCCGTGTTGTCATTGGAAGGTTGAGATCTTCCAGAAAGTGGGACAACACCATCTTTTCCATGGAAGACTTTAAATGCCATATCGAAGTTGGGGCCATCTTCAAAAATTGGACCTTTACCCCCCGTTACCTGAAAGGTAATAGAGATTAAGCGTGAGACACACAAGCATTAGAAGCAATAACAGCATAAGCAAAAGCAAAAAATAAAAAAACTAGGATGTTTATGTTTAAAAAGTACTACAGCAAATGGATAACCATATCACTTGAAGCACCAACAATAAGAAATCACAACTTACAGCTGTGGGGAAGTTCAGGGAAGAGAAGACAGAAAAGTTTGTCGGTTTATTGATGTTCCTCAAGAATGGGCATCTTTGAATGTCCTGCCCACTGAAGGAGCAACCAGATGTCTCCTCATTCTGTGTCCTGAAGAAGAACTCCATTTCTTCTGATCCTGAACGAATATATAAGCAAAGAAGACTGTTAGAACGGGTATGAGGGTTGAGTACATATTTTGGAATAGGATGTAGCATTTATGTCCAAATTTATTAAGATGCCGCTCACGGCAAAACTCTGTTAGCATAATACAAAAGATAGCAGATAGAATATATAACTAGCACTAAGCAATTTCCAAGATCGTAATGATGCAAAGTAGGACAGAGAAAGAAAGGACAGAAAAAGAGTAGAAGAGGAGAGTCTTCAGCATCAAATCAAGAAACAAGAAATGAACTGAGAATAGACAACAGAAAATATGATTTCCTCGACTTAGACTTGCTTTATATGTCCCTCCAGCCACCTATAACTGGGCATCGTTGTCAAAGGCAAAAAACGTTAAAAAATGATCCAAGTTTATCAAGGCTTTAAGCGCAAAGCGCAATTAAAGTGTGGGCTTTAGCTAGAAAAGGCACAACAAAGAAAAAAATAAAAATGTATATGTAATGTAAGAAAAAAGTAACAACTTCATTCTTAATGATTTCCTTAACAACTTTTTATTTGCCAGGATACCAGGCTCAAACTCTTGACCTAGTGGCATGAAGAAGACTCTCTCAACCACTACGAACAAGAATGACCGATAATGATTTCCTTAACAATTAATATCTTTTTGCTAATCACATTTATTGTTTAGCATCATTCTATTCAAGATAACAATTAGGTGCACGCCTTAATGCCTCGCCTATACTCAAGTAGCCTAAGTGGTGTGAAGCGCTTACTCTGAGCTTCTCTGAGCTTCAGGGCTTAAGCACCTAAATTGAGCCTTTGAAAACATTGTTAAACTGGGGAAAACATGAAAAGGATGTCACTAGCATTAGTATGCAATACCAGATATCAAAGATACTTCTTTTGATATTTTTTTCCTCCTTCAGTTTCTTTCAGAAATCTGAATCTGCCACTCAAATGCACTTAGAATGTTTGAACTAAACAACCTGAGTTTGTGCCGAACAACACTCAGGCATTTTGGGAGTTTTAATATTTACCCACAAGTTTTTAGTAATTATAATCCAATCCCAAACCACTTCTTACCTGAGACATTGGGGATCAACCCTATAAGTTTCTTTTCGAAAAAGAGGACTTTGACCAAATCTCAGGTAATGAAGTAGCATGGATTTGGATTATAATTACTAAAAACTCGTGGCAAATCAATGTTATCAAAGGCAAAAGGCGCGAAAAAGCTCTAAGGTCCATTGGGTTTAAGCCGAAAGCGCAAATAAAGCGTGGGCTTTAATGAAAAAAGGCGCAAGGGACAAAAAAGTACAAATATGTATATGTAGTCCAAGACGAATAATTATAAGCATGAATAACAAACATGTGGAAAAGAAATTGAAAAAAATTTATGCTAAAGTGAAATATCAATCGTTTCATGTCGCCTCTTCAGGATTATGCTCATTGGCTAGGAAAAGTATGCCTTAAAGCCTTGATGACGACACTGAAGTGTCCGCTAAGCGAGGCGAAGTGCTCAACATTTTTTGAGCCTCGCTTCAGGGATTAAGAGCGCTTTAAGCGTGGCTTTAACAACTCTAGGGCAAATTACAAATTCACCTTAACTAGATTTTATTATTTAGCCTTCCAGTTCTTAACTGAGGTTTTTCTCTATTCTGACTGCTGCTTCTTCTTTACTTATTTCATGCATCCATTTTTACTCCATTGTTAACATAGTTTCTTTCTCACAGACAGCATAACTATGATTACATAGACTTATTTGGAGTATATTTTTCAATGAATTGAAACTTCTCTCAGTATAGCTCCAAGCCATTAAGCTGTATCTACTTCATTTCTTCATTTCAGCCAACTTACTTCATTTCTTTTCGCTTTGAGGTCTCAAGCTAGCTTTATTATCCTAATTTTCCTATCTTTCTTCTCATTTCAAGTCTTCATTATCTCAACCTATTTATCCATTTGACACTAACTTCACATACAATAAGTTGAATACACTATGCATCTCTCTCCACCAAACACCCCAAAACCATGGTAGATCCAAAAGAAAGGGGAACTTTACATACTTATTTAATTGTTCAAACTGCCAATGCCAACTAGTTTGGCTTTGAGACATGGTTGATTGATATTTATCGTTCCAATAATTTGTAAGAAACATGCCTTTATTTTCCAAATACAGTTTCTTTCCTTTTTTCCCCTTTTCTTTTGCGTGTGCGTGGGGGGAGGGTGTTTAAATGGGGTCAGGAGATTTTATCGGTTATAGCGAGAAGAGTTAGATACCTGGATGAGTCACATTATATGGGACTGGACAATCATATATCAAATCACGCCTAAAACTAGAAAATGCACGTGCTTTCCGTATTCTACCGAGTTGCTAGGCAAAAGCATATAGGTCAATGTTCCAGCAGTCTTTTACACCTAGTTTGGTATTCCCAGAGGTGTTCAGCAATAGGCTCCTTCAAGATAATCCCTTTATCAACTAGATTGTAAAGCTCCATGTATCTTTTGAACTCTTTTACTAGATGTTAAGACATCTATTCCTCTCTGTGTAATCTTCGTCCACACAAGTTTGCAACTTCTACACAATTATGTCCCAGTCCCAAACAAGTTGGGATCAGCTATATGAATCCGCAGATGTTTTTTCTTTTAACAGCAAGTGGGAGTAAATCAGTAAATCATGGTAGCACAATCAATTAAGTTCAACTTCCTGAACACTAAAAGAGTTAAGACCCTATCGTCATTTGTCCACCCTGCCTTTTTAATTTTTACTTTTTTTAGCTAATTTCTTTTCCCCCTGTTGTCATACTATCAACTACAATTGAGCTCAAAAATCAAAATACACCAATATCCCAAATCATTTGAAATAACAAAAGGAAAAAGAGAAAACCAAAAACTAATCTCAGCTAAACGCATACAGAAGAAATCAGTATAATTTATTCTAATTCCTACACACACCACCAACTCCCCCCCCCCCCCC
>NW_017671488.1:77788-79397 GCF_001879085.1 Nicotiana attenuata
ACCCTACCCCCCCCCCCCCTTTCCCCCCCGCGAAGAAAAAAAAGCAGAAAGTATTGGAATATGAAAGAGAAAAAAGATAGTAATTAAATAATTGGAAATGGAATTGGGGATACCGGAAAAGTTGGTAACTTCCGAATCCCGAGGATTTGAGGTTGCAGAAGACCGCCACAACTATGAAGGCGTGTGGTGAACACGGATCGGAGAGGAAGGAAGATTGTGGTGCTGTGAATTTTCTGCTTCTTTTTTAGCAATTTGAGAAAGTCAGTAGATTGTGACTGGCTATAACCGGTCTAGCAGTATTGGTCGAACCGAAATGCTTGTTGCACCCGTAACACACGTGGGAGTTGAAGATCTTGGAAGTCTAATTTGTCCTTTCTCAATTTATACAATACAACTGTAATTAACTCCACTACCAAAAATAATTTTTCTTTTTATAAGAATAGGAACTTACCTAATTTAGTTCAAAATAGGAAAAAGTTGATTATTATAATAATTTCCTAATTTTAGTAGCCGTTTTACATTAAAAAAAAAAATATATGTGAGATGTGAATAAATGTAATTTTTGAATATTTGAACATGTAATTTCGGGCTCCCTGCGTACGCTTCCTCCGAGGTCTGCGCTTAGATCCGCATTCAAAGCAATGTGTGAACTAACATCAACTGGTTTCATATTTGGCACTTGCCGAGGGTTTATCGGTGGTACACCGACCCCTACATTGTTGTTTTCCCCATGAAATCCAAGACCATCGTTGTCGTGTACAGGTGCGTTTTGCGAGTTTGACATGTTTTAACCTGAGAACAAAAATTCTTGACAAGAACAAGTGTGAAAATATCGTGTGTTATCAGAATCAATACTGAAATAA
This sequence comes from Nicotiana attenuata, assembly GCF_001879085.1. Taxonomy (NCBI): domain Eukaryota; kingdom Viridiplantae; phylum Streptophyta; class Magnoliopsida; order Solanales; family Solanaceae; genus Nicotiana; species Nicotiana attenuata. The sequence goes on from NW_017671488.1 coordinate 78,652, forward strand.
TCACTATTATCTTTAGCCCCACGGTGGGCGCCAAAGTGTTTACCTCGAAAATACGAGTAACAATTACACTTGATTTATGATTTTAAAGATATGTGATTTAGCTCAATACTAATTAATAACCAAGAAATCTGAAGTATAAATGAAGGAAATAAGTAAAATCAAACTATTGTGCAAGTCAGTCTCGACCTCGAGCTAAGGTGACCTCGAGGTGGATCAAGAATAATAAAGTAAGAATAATAAAGTTTAAAGGACAATTCTGATGAGCAATGAGCGAGAAAGTGAGAGAGTATATTCTTTTGCCAATGATCGATGATGGTTACAAATGATTGGGGTCCCCTTTATATAATAGGGGAACCTAAATAAGGTACATTTCCATTTACAATAAAGAATCTTATTGGGACAACTATCTAATCGCCTAGTACGAATTCGTACAAATCTATTCCAAGATTTACGCCACGATCTTGGGGACGTGGCAGGAATCTTGCTCATTTTGTTACAAATCCATAACGGCATTATCTCGAGGCCGGTCACGTTCGGCCTCGACATTCATCGGTCACTTTGATCTTCGAACTTCAAACTCTGCCATCGGCCTCGAACCTAGTGTATTTCGGACTTACTCTTGAAGTGGTTCCTCGAGCCTCCTAAATCGAGCATACTTGATTTTGACCGTATATATATATATATATATATATATATATATATATATATATATATATATATATATATATATATATATATATATATAT
>NW_017671488.1:79474-82498 GCF_001879085.1 Nicotiana attenuata
CATTTAAGGCAAAAAAAAAAAAATAAGTCACAATCTTTAAGAACTCTACAATATATGTAACAAAATCACTGTCTCTGTTCAATTAGCTTGAATTTATTACATAAAATAAAATAAAATAATGAGCTTTACGAACAAAGCATTCTCGTCGAACTCCATCTTTCTCTGGAATATAAATCTAAGTAAATGCAAACTGAACTCACTTTTCACAACAAATTCCACGAAATTGTTTGCTTTCTCTGGCTAGAAACTTTATCTGACAAATGAATTCATGTAATGATCAAAGATCGAACATCAAAGATCAAACTTTGGATAAACTTGTATGATTTCTGTCTTCCACAACCAAAGTTGTTGTTTCTCGATGTATGACTTTACACTTCCTGAATTGTTAACTCGATGCGAAAAACTCAACAAAAATATTACAACAATGATGAAGACAGAATTTGGCAAAGAAATACGGGCAATGTTACATTCACATATGTAAGATCATGCCTAAACTAACTGAAAGGGTAATGTTTCTTTGCATTTAGAGTCGCGCAAATTACAAATTTTAATCCATGTAGTTTAATCATTCCTAATACTTTATGAGTTTTAATGAGAATACTTCATTTTTAAAAACAACCCCATCTGCTAAGAATAAAGGCTAAACTGATATGAAAGAATTCTAGAAAAAAAAAATCTTCCTTTCACTATTTAAATCGAGGAAACAAACAAAAACTTAAGAAATTCTTTCTTGTGTTTTAGAGATTTTAAAGAAGGGAAAAGTTTTATGTATTACGTTGATAAAAACAAAGTATAATACAATAGTATTGAATTTATATAAAAGATAGATCCTAGTATATTGAATAACTTAGCCTAGTTATAGAGAATTAATTTTAAAAATGAAGTATCAGATCTTTTGGCCGAAAACATTCTTAAGCTGCCAAAATCTATGCAATATCCTTAAGTATCCATGTGGACAAAGGATATCCACAAATCTTATCAAAGTGAACAGATCTTTAATTGCACACTTTAAAAATCAAATAAAACCCACAATCATTGTGCATGACATCCCACTGTCATACTAAAGATATTAATTGTTTGATCCCTCAAATTTTGTTGATAAACTACATATATACATCAACGTATTTGTTATATACATCAATCTATTTGTTATATCAAGTTGTATTTCGTTAGATTGTAATGAGCCACTTGACAACATAATGTTAACTCAAACTGAAGCACTTACCTGGAGTAGTTTTGAATGCTAAAATTAGTGTTTTGATGCTTCCTTCAGATTCATGTTCTTATAGCTCTGCCTTCTCAGCAATGTTCAAGAAGACTTCTTAGCATTGTAAGACATATGGATGTCCCATATGCCAAACTCCATTTAACTAATTTCTATCTCAGTAAAGAACTTCTGATGCAGACGTGCACACATACACACACATGTAAACAGAATATCAGAAATGTTATAATATTAATACGTCTTCTGATTCTCCTTGTCGTGAGGAACAACAAATGCCAAGCATGACTTATCTTCCTCTTTTGGTGTGACATCTAAGTCAAGTCAAACAAAAAACTTAGGTTAGGAGCATGAATTTATTAATAGTAGAAAATATCAAGAAAAAATTCTTGGTAAAAGGACATGTCTGAAGAATTCTTTGACAATCTCAATACATTTCCTGTCTATCATATTACTTGTGGAATTTACATCATCAAGACAGTAAAGTATGCCCTTTTAACTCCAATTTGATAAAATAAAATATTAACTTCCTCCATAGAATGTGTTGTCAAAATGATTGAGCGCACTTGCTTTATAGCGCCAATAACACTTGCAATGCTATGCCTATTAAAAGTGTCGAAGACTTCCGTAACCTTAGATTCGTTATGATGTTTGACTTTAAAGTTGGCTACATAATTAAGTATGATATCGACGAAAATAGTTTTAGTTTTTGTAAAGATTGAATTGTCACATGATAATGTTATTACCTATTAGTATCTCTTACTTTAATATGTAAAGTATACTGTCCTTGCATAATTTTGTCACAATATGCTTCAGAGTTAAGTCTCAGTGTGATAATGTCCCATTCCTACTTTGAGTTAAAAACTTGATAGTGTTAAAAACTTTAATCTGAATGGCTACCTTCAAAATGTTTATGTGTATCCTGTTTTCAAATGGCGATGAGGCATGAACAAACTGGAGATTGATAGCATGATTTTCCCCACACAACGCTAATCAAGATTAAATACACCAGTGCCCAGCAAAGTTAGCGCTGACTCGTATCCGTCACTTCCTGATGAGTTAAGCCTCAATGTCCCAATCCTACTTTAAGTTAAATATATATATATATATATATATTCAACATTCACATATGGAAGGAAAAAGTCAAAAACAGAAGGGAGTACATCACCTGAGATGAATAATTGCAAAATGATGATTAGATGCTTAGCAATTTACTCATCGAACAACAAAAAATCACAAAGAACGATTTTGGATGCGATTTTCCCCGGATAAATTTGTATAATTTCTGGATAAACTTGCTAAGATCATGCCTAAATTAACTGAAAGGGTAATGTTTCTTTGCATTTAGAGTCGCGCAAATTACAAATTTTAATCCATGTAGTTTAATCATTCCTAATACTTTATGAGTTTTAATGAGAATATTTCATTTTTAAAAACAACCCCTTCTGCTAAGAATAAAGGCTAAACTAATATGAAAGAATTCTAGAAGAAAAAAAATCTTCCTTTCACTATTTAAATCGAGGAAACAAACAAAAACTTAAGAAATTCTTTCTTGTGTTTTAAAGATTTTAAAGAAGGGAAAAGTTTTATGTATTACGTTGATAAAAACAAAGTATGTAGATAGTCATATATATATATATATATATATATATATATACAGCATTCACACATAGAAAGGAAAAAGTACAAAGACAGAAGGAAGTACATCACCTGAGATGCATAATTAGTAAATAGATGATTAGATGCTTAGCTAATTTACTCATAGAACAACGAAAAATCAACAAAGAACGTATTTGGTAATA
>NW_017671488.1:82714-101733 GCF_001879085.1 Nicotiana attenuata
TTAGTTTTAAAGGAAGGGAGTGGAGGAAGTGAGAGTAGTTGGTGGTTTTATTGGTAGTTTTTATTGTTTGAAAAATTTAAAATTTTTGAATTTTGAAAAAAAACGTGTTTTTCACATCTATTTTTAAATGAATTTGAATTTTGAAACTCCAAGAAAGTTGGATGATTGTCCAAATTTTTTATATGTATCAATTTAATGTTATGCCACTTATCATCATAATAGTTCTTTGCCTCTCCTATTCTATATTAAATAGATAGATTTCAATTTATGTTACAACTCCAAAACTCATTATTAAATAGTCAATCGTGTCTTCCGTAAGAACCGTTTCAGGCACAAGAAGCCGTTTCTTCCATACGAACCGTTTCGTAAGAGCACCCAACCGCCTCTGTTATTGCCATGTATTAATTAGAAATAGAAAATCAAATGAATATTTCTGTCAAAGTACGCCTAGCTATGCAAAGCCGATCAAAGCACTCTATAGTTTTACGAGAGTTACAGGTAGGGACACAATATTCTCTTCCCAATGTCTCGTATTTTCATCAAAATACCCACTGCATGTCTGGTAAAATTTGTTCTTTCACTTATTTGTATTCATGTATTTGTATTTTTCATCTAGAAGCATCTTATATTGCGATTCTTCTAGAATGTTTCTTAGGATTAATCTTTTTCTTCTCTTTAATTTGCACTTTGAAAATTCAATCATGAGATTTACACCCTATTTTTTATTTGAATATAAGAAGACTTTGTATTTTTTGGAACAACTATGTGTTACTGGCACGATATAAAGATATAAAGATTGTGAGGAGAAGTACAAGGTGAATATAAACTAAGGTATGTCTGAGCCTCTTACGATGATGTTGTTAAAAGGAGATTTTAAGTTTGATGTTGGATCAATTTATTATTCCTAATTGAAGGAAAATATTTTATTATAAATTTCTGATATTTTTCCAATTCTTTATTTCCTACACACAATAAAATAAGCTACTAATACCCCTAGTTATGATAGTGCAAAACCTATTTTAACTAGAAATAGGAAAGCCTATTCCTATATTAATTATGACTACAAATCCTATTTAGACATGAACTAAATAAAATAAATCCTAAACAGTTAAGGTTTCCTACTACAACTTTGAATTAGTTTTCCGACACTAATACATTAGCTAGGATTTTACTGTAACGTGGACTACTTTTGTTTCTCTCTTTCACAGTTTTTGCTTTTTCCTATTTCCTTTCTGCATGTATGCGGTCAAAATCGAGGAGTATGATTTTGAAGTCTTAAATCGGGCAATAGGCCCGAGTCCGGGAGACTCAAAGTGGGTGTCGTATCCAGCTAAGGGACGCCTACCTCAAGGAAGCTGGCCGAATGCCTGGCACGGACTGCATCAAGGGCAACATTATCTCGAAGTCAATCAAGAAAGAGCGGAAATTTCTCAAGGACACGTGGACCTGGGCATTAATTATAGGATAAGGGTTGTACGAAATGGTACAGGTACGTACTACGCCGTTATACACCTGTACCAATAGAATTATTTACCTTTATGAGCAAGGTATTGTATTGGGGTTTTTCCCTCCTATATAAAGGGGACCCCAATCATTTTGTAAGGCATCAGATCATTCATTGCAATAGAACATTCTTATTCTTCTCTTATTTAACGTGCTCTCCAGTTATTCTTCAGCTTTATTGCCTTTACTTTATTGTTCATACTTTATTACTCTTAGTTGACCTCGAGGTCCCTGGATAGTCGAGCTCGAGGCCCCCTACAGTTCCAACAACATCAATTTGGTTCCTTATTTCTTCTTACTTAAGCTCAATATTACTTGTATAATCACTAGTATTAGAATATATCACGTATCTTTAAAACCAATAATTATCTTTAATTGTTACTCACATTTTCCGAGGCAAACAGTTTGGTTCACACTTTTTCTTGTCAAAGATTCTTTGATTTCAGGCTTAGTCATGTCTAGCACACAAAACACACCCGCTCACGACAATGAAGGACTTGGAGAAAACAACGGCATAGGGCTCGGTGTACCACCCGTAAACCCTGAGGGAGTGCCAAACATGGAGCCAGTTGATATCAGCTCCCATAACGCTCTAAACACGAACGCAGGCATAGACCCCGTAAGAAATGCACACAGGGAAGCCCAGACCGGAGGCCAGGAAACACGAGGTTTGGAAGAAGGAGGAGTTAGCCTCCAAGTGATATTCGAAATGTTGCAAGCTCAGCAAGTCGCCATCGCTCAACTCCAAAGTCAGAACAGAACTCCTAACACGCCGAACCAGTAAACACACGGCATGAATCAGTGTTAGAAAGACCCGATGAAAGCGGCTCGGGGATTGACCCCACGATCATGAAAATGCTCGAAGAACTAACTAAAAGGATCGAGTCAGGAGAAAAGAAGATAGAAGGCAATGATAAAAAGGTGGAAACTTACAACTCCCGGGTAGAACAGATACCGAGAGCACCTCCAGTTTTGAAGGGCCGATATGTAAGATCCTAAGGGCCGATATGTAAGAGCCTAAGGGCCAATATGTAAGAGCCTAAGGGCCAATATGTAAGAGCCTAAGGGCCATTATATAAAAGCCTAAGGTCCTATATGTAAGAGCCTAAGGGCCTATATGTAAGAGCCTAAGGGCTAGTATATAAGAGCCTAAGGGTCGATATGTAAGAGCCTAAGGGACAACCTCGAAAGGCTTAAGGGCCTAAAACTTATAGTTCGAGATTCCGCTTTCATTTCGATTCGTACTCGTGGTTCACAATATCCCGAGCCCACAACTAGTTGATTTAAACTCGGCTCGAAAATTATTACAAAGATCTAAGGGTTTATAATACCCTGAACCAATCCTCGAACCAGTCATACAAATGATGTTTTCCATAAATAAAGGCAATGTTGAACGCAGGCCATGTTAAAACCAGCACTAGCCAAAAGCGAGATAAAAGTTCCCCTCGTATTTCCGAAAGATGATTACAGGGAATATTTAACAAGGGAGGTCTACAAAAAAGCAAAATAGAGTAACCTAAAACTACTTCGGGGTAACATCCTTAGCAGCTCAGGAGTCGTATCTCGGGGAGTCTCATCCTCGGTGGATTCATCCCCGTCTCTTTCACCCTCGGAGGCACTGTTGAATCATCCTCATCGGAAAGTAGAGCGACCGCCTCTTCTTCCAAAACCTTCTCCACTTCAATATCGACTGAAAGATCGAAGCCGCGAGCATGTATCTCCTCGAGAGTCATCCTCCGGGATTGTTGCCTAGCATGGCCCAGGGCGCTTGTTAACTTAGCCTCCTCCGTAGAAGATATCTCCCTTGCCTCGGTATTAGCAGCTTCTGCATCAGCTCGATACGAGGCCATAACGGCCGCAACATCAGATTTGGCCTTGGCCAGCTCATAGCAGATATGGTTTTAAGCTCCTCGATTTCAAGGCCCCAAGCTAGGCTCTCCTCCTTCGCGCCTCGAAGCTGGCGTTCGAGCGAAGTTAACTGCTCTTTTAGAGTTTCCTTCTCAGAAGCGAGATCATCCACACCTTGCCTCAATCCTAGGGCCTCGGCTTCTTTTATCTTAAGCTCCCCCCGAAGCTGCGCCTCCACATCGGCTTTCTGATTGAATTGCAAAATTAACGATGTTAGTCACCAAAACAAAACAAGTGCGTAACAAACTCTCGGGTACTATCTTACCTTCTCAACATAATCGGCTTGATCTTGGCACACCTGCGTCAACTCAGCTCGTAGATTATGAATCTCTAACGCTTTCTTAGCATATAAGGCTTTTACGGCGTCCCTCTCCTCTAAAATTTTCTTAAGATCGGCCTCGCACCGAGCAAGATTGTCTCGGGACTTGGAAAATACCCTCTTATGGAGCGCCATAGCCTTTATAAAAAAGAAGCAAAGTCAGGTCTATAACGGCTAAAACAAAGGCGTAAGAAGCAGAAAACTCACTTGTTTGAAGAGTCTACATACCTCATTAAAAATGAAAGAAGCATCGGGGTCGGGGCCGTCATCAAACCCTGCGAGACATTCTCGAAAGATGTCGTGCCCTTCATGGTTTACTCCCACTCGAGAAGATCTTATGTTCACAGCCTCCCGAATTTGCCCCTCAGAGAACTCGGGGCCAAGGGGAGAATCATCCATGTTGATCACCCCGAGCGATCCGCTCGGGGCATTTTCTTTTATCTGAAGAGGATCGGGGTCAGAATGTTCGGCCTCGCCCTCAGAATTACCTCCTAAACGAGGCACCTTCTTTCTGGATGATGGTTCGGGGACTTTCTTTGAACTCCCTTCGGAAATTTCTTCGGCTCGGGAGTGGGCCTCATCAGCCGCCGCTGGTTCGACGGGCTTTAGAGCATCATCATTATTTCTTTTACGATTTACCAACAAGAAATCATAATCTTCTTCCTCTTGTTCCCGAAGGCATTGAGCCATTTTTGGAGATAAGGCCGCCGTATCGGCCTTAGGCCTTCGAACCACGCTTTTCTTTGGCTTCGGGGGATTTTCAGATGTCTCCCTTCTTCTTTTTCTTTCTTTGGGAGGTTTCGGAGCCTCCACTTCACCAGCTGGGGACGACCTTAATTCAACGGCATCCCCAAGACCTGCGTGAAATCAAGATCAGTGTCCCGTAACAGAAATGCTGAAAAACGAACGAAAGAACTCACCATGGTTTTTTTGCCTCCCATCGACCCTTGGCCAAATCTCGCCAGCAACGCTCCAAGTAAAGGGAGGCAGAGGCCAACTTTCGGACCCAGCCCTCGAGGTCCGGGACCCCACAAGGAACCCAAGCAGCGGCTAAAGAGTTTAGATCAAAGGAAAATATAAAGTCGGGAAAAAAGGAAGCAGGGTATACTCACGCTTCATGTTCCACTCCTCGAGGAATGGCATCCAATCAGTAGGAATGAGATCGGAGGTCTTGACTCGGACAAACCGGCTCATCCACCCATGGTCTTTGTTCTCATCGATACTAACAAACAGAGATTTTAAGGATCGGCGTTGCAACTTTATCAAGCCCCCCGATAAAGTCGGGGACTGTACAATCTAATCAAATGATCGAGGGTGAAGGAAATCCCCTCGATTTGGCTCGAAAAGAACCTGATTAAGTAAACAATTTTCCAGGAGGAAGGGTAGATCTAGCAGAGCGTCACTCGGTACCGTTGGCAAAAGTCGAGGATAATCGGATCTATGGGACACTGGGTCAGAATTACAGGGCCCAGTGTAAACGGGTAAGTATATACACTCAAGTACCGTGCTTTGTATGTGGTGATATCTTCCTCAGAGGAAGGAATCACTACTTCCTTATTGTCCCATTCGCAATCCTCTTTTACTTGATCAAGCTCGACCTTGGTCACCAAGCAAATATATCGAGACATAGGCTCGCATCGGCCTGGCATGGAAATAGGTTTTTTGATTTTGAAATCAGATGTTATCTCACACGGTGGGAGGATGCATTCCTCGATACGAGGTGGCACTACCGATTCACTCTTGGTCGATCGAGAAGATGAAGGAGCTTTTTCCTTTTGAGGAATAGATTTGGAAGTTTTAGCCATCACTATGCGGTAGATCCAAAAGATGAAAAATGTTGTTAGTAAAGAGAAGGGGGAGTTCAAGGAAATTGAAAAGGGGCTAAATGAGACTTTGGAAGCACTGAAGGAATAAAGTTTGTAAGGTTATCGGATTTATCTATTTATAAAGATCGTTTAAGCGTGCTGAGGAAGCCAAAAGGCCGACCGTCAGCCGCCCACAATTAATGATTTTGGGAATCGTACAAAAAGCAACTCTTCAGTCACTTCAACCGCCTATGTCATGATATTGATCATTAGGACCAAGGCATCGGGAATTAATTTATCAAAAATCATTAAGGACAGCCTACAAGTCGAGTCCGAGCAAACACTCACTCAGCTATTAAGCCTAAGGGCCACCCAAGATCATTCGGGGACTATCTATAAAGCCTAAAGGCTATCTCTATTTTTAATTCGAGCAAACGCTCACTCGACTATTAGGCCCAAGGGCTACCCGAGTTCGAGCAAATTCTCATTCAGGGACTATCTATAAAGCCTAAGGGCTATCTCTATTTCGAGTTCGACCAAATTCTCGTTCGGGAACTATCTATAAAGCCTAAGGGCTATATTTATTTCAAGTGCAAGCAAAGGTCCACCCGACTATTAAGCCCAAGGGCTACCCGAGTTCAAGCGAATTCTCATTCGGGGACTACCTATGATGCCTAAGGGCTAACTTTATTACGAGTTCAAGAAAGTACTCACTCGACTACTAAGCCCAAGGGCTACCCGAGTTCGAGAAAATTCTCACTCGGGGACTATCTACGAAGCCTAAAAGAGCTAACTTTATTTCAAATTTGAAACCTTGCTCTCACTCAACTCGGACTCGGGAGTCCCAGTGTCCGAGCTCGCATCAAATCAATCCAAGCTTAGCTCGAGGATTAACAAAGAACCTTAAGAGGTGTTATATTAGTCGATTAAAACCTAAGGGTTTATTATGTTCCGAGTCCAGTATTCGAACTAATTGTTAGAGTTATACACTCGATTTTTTCACAAATGAAGGTAGAATGGAATTCAACACGAATCGAAGATAAAATAGAGAAATTCTTATATTAGCAAAAGATGTTTACAAAGCTCGCGAGGGGCCCTTACACAGAAACAAAGAATCAAAACAAAAGCCAAAACCTAATCTACTTTTGGGGGCATATCCTCGAGAGCGACATCTTCGGGAACCTCCTCCTCGGGGACTCCATCTCGATCTTTAGAGAAAATTATGGCCTGGTGAAAAACTTGGCGAGTATGAGTCTTGTCAGCACAACTATTGTGAAGCCACTTCTTGAGACATTTTACCTGTGTGAGATGCAAAAGTAAGTAGATGATAGTGCCATCTCATTCCATGGAAAGCAAGAGGAATGAAGCGCCACACCAGGTTGAAGTTAAGAGAGATGAGCAGCAGTGTAAAGTTCACGTATCTTCTGATACGGGAAGAATTCGGTGCCCTTCTCTCGTTGTTTCGAGCCAACAATAACAACAACTCAGTATAATCCCACTTAGTGGGGAAAAGCTTTGAAAAAGGGAGCCATGGCATAATTGACAAAGTTGCTATCATATGACCTTGTGGTCACGGGTTTGAACCATAAAAATAAGAGATTAGAGGAGGATATAGGAAAGGGCTAAAGGTTGTTGAAGAAAGAATGAGTGTAATTTTTGTTCAAGTAACCCCTTATTTATAGAAAAACGACGACGAAACCGACGGCGCATTCAATGCTATTGGGGAAATAGACCGGCGGTACATTCAATGCTTCTGGGGAAATGAACCGACAGGACGTTTCGATCACTTCGAGCGCCTACGTCACGAGCATGACATCATCGCGAGAGGCTCAGGAAAATCGAGGTTCGAATCATTTCATATCATTTCATTCTAAGAAATGCTGGGACTATCTATATGCGGTCAACATCGAGGAGTATAATTTTGAAGTCTTAAATTGGGCAATAGGCCCGAGTCCGGGAGATTCGAAGTGGGTGTCGTCTCTGGCTAAGGGACGCCTACCTCGAGGAAGCTGACCGAATGCCTGGCACGGACTGCATCGAGGGCAGCATTATCTCGACGTCAATCAAGAAAGAGCGGGAATTTCTCAAGGACACGTGGACCTGGGCATTAATTATAGGATAAGGGTTGTACGAAATGGTACAGGTCCATACTAGGCCGTTATACACCTGTACCAATAGAATTCTTTACCTTTATGAGCAAGGTACTATATTGGGGTTTTCCCCTCCTATATAAAGGGGACCCCAATCATTTCGTAAGGCATCAGATCATTCATTGCAATAGAACATTCTTATTCTTCTCTTGTTTAACGTGCTCTCCAGTTATTCTTCAGCTTTATTGCCTTTTCTTTATTGTTCATACTTTATTACTCTTAGTTGACCTCGAGGTCCCTGGACAGTCGAGCTCGAGGCCCCCTACAGTTCCAACAACATCAATTTGGTTCCTTATTTCTTCTTACTTAAGCTTAATATTACTTGTATAATCACTAGTATTAGAATATATCACGTATCTTTAAAACCACAAATTATCTTTAATTGTTACTCACATTTTTCGAGGTAAACACTGCATGCCTTCGAAGTTTGGTTCGGATTATAGCTCATATGATCGAGATATAGAGTACATTACATTTCAACTTCCTTATCTTTAGAAGATTTCAAGTTGATCGTCATATTAGAATGTTGTAATATGTAAGACATATAATAGCTTTTTTAAAATCAAATTATGGTATAATGATCTTGCCATTTATGCATTTTAAAGACAAAGTAATAGTAGTATAATATATATCGTTAGGAAGGTTATATGTTTTGAAAAGAAATATGTAAGTGCTGAAATTGAATTGTACATAAGCACTTGCATGGAAGAAAAGTTATTAACTTCAATATAAATCTCTTAGCCGAAAAAAAAACAGAGATGATAAAGAATTGAAGGGAAGTACAGAGTAATTCTCATAGGAGTAAGGAAATAAAAAAACTTCTTGAAACTTATTTTTATACAAAGAAAATCAAAGAGTTAATTGATTAAGAAAATATTATATTGGATCATCAATATGAATTCATATTTCATTGAAAAGGTATTTATATATATATATATATATATATATATATATATATATATATATATATATATATATATATATATATGTAAATACCTTTTCAAGAAATTATTGAAAAGGTATTTATATATTTGTAATTAGTTAATCGATAAAATTAATTTTTGTACACGCACATATATGTGTGTGTATATATATACACACACATTAACTAGTTATACACACACATTAACTAGTTATTTTTGTACACGTTCATTGAAAAATCTTATGACCGCGCAAAACGCGGACAAACTAACTAGTTATTTATAAAGTAGGGGCCCCAACCCCAACCGAACCATCAATACATGCTAACAAGTTTAGAATTCATTCTAATATGTACAAACTACAAAGAAAAGGTATCTAGATGGTAGATATTTCTCTTCTTTAATTATTTTTCATCTTTTTATTACAAATAAAAAAGTTCAGTACTCATATGTTTGGACTAAGCTTTTCTTCCTTTTACCTCGTTTAGAGGTCGTTTGGTAGAGTGCATTAGAAAAAATAATGCATGTGTTAGTTTTGTGTATTAGTAATACTTTGTTTGGTACACTTTTTCAATCTGTGTATAACTAATACAATCATTAGTTGCACACCCTATTTGATATTATCTTATGTATAGCTAATACATAGAAAATCATGGCATTAATAATACCAAATTTATTAATGCATGCATAAGCTTGGTTATAGACAAAATCGCCCTTTCAAAATTTATGCTTGATTAAAATTCTTTCTTACCTGTTTTCATTAATGTAAAAATAAGATACAAGTTGAATATTTGCCTTTTCTAAAAAATTTCACCACGTTTTCTAATATTAGATTCTTTTAATTAATCATTTCTTATATTAAAATATCATATTTAAAAAAATAGTAAAAAATTGCAATTTCTTTTCTGAATATTAAAGTACTTTTCTCTACAATCGTAGAATTCTTCCTCTTCCCCTCCTGTGAAGCCAATTGCTCCATGGACATATCGTCTTGGATTAGCAATTGCACAAACTCTATAAACCAAGTTAATATAATTATCCCTGAAGAATTTGGAGGGTATTTTTGTAAACGAATAAAATTCTAAAAAAATTATGCAGTGCTTGTAATTTTTAATACACCAAAACAAACTGTCGATAAGAAATAATCTCAGCATAACTAATACCAGCATAACTAATACTACCATTACTAATATACTCTATTCAACACTATTCGTATACATTTTTTTTTTGTTGATAATTAACTATTTTATTGATCACCAAAGTTGTTTTTACAAAGCCATAATCAGTTAACTCAACTAACTATCTGAAAAGAAAGGATCTATCATCTACCTCTAACTGTCATCATAGGGAAAACTAGAATAAACAGGATTGTAAAAAAACTCCTATGTCTAACAAGTGACCTAGTACTACACATATAAGTTATTGATCACCAAAGATGTCTTTACAGTTAACTCAATTAACTATCTGAAAAGAAAGGATCTATCATCTACCTCTAACTGTCATCAAAGAGAAAACTAGAATAAACAGCATTGTAAAAAACTCCTATGTCTAACAGGTGACTTGTACTACACATATAAGTTACTTGTCTTGCAATATTGACCCATTCTTTGCTCTTCCTCAAAGATCCCTTAGTTTCTCTCTATCCATATAGCATGCACTGTCTCAGCGTATAGTATCTTGAAGATCTGTGCAGCTGAAGACTTCCCTTTGGCATTCTCAATAGTCCATTGTTGGTATTGCGCCCATGCAGTTAGTATGTTTGTTCTCTTCTTCACTCATGTCATTACACTTTTCCATACCTGCCTCGAGAATCTACACTGTACAAATAAGTCCAGCATAATATAGTTTTCTTGTTGTTCATAAAAATTTTTGCTTACTCTCCTCTGAACAAGTAATAATAAAGGAATTCAAAGATATATGAAAGGCAAATTACCATAGGTATAACCCAGCAACTGCATCAGTTTTTTATCTCTTTCTTCCTGCACCATTCCTCACAGTATAAAGAGCTTTTGCCTAGATTTGCTTGTAATCCAGAAGCTGAAGAAAACTGAGTAAAGCATTGATGAATACAGTATACTGACTTCACATCTCCTCGAGCAAAGATCAAGAGGTCATCTATAAAACTCATATGTGTAATCCTCAGCTTAGCACATTTGGGGTAATATTTGAAAGCATTCTCTTCTTTCAGGCTATTCAATTGCCTGCTTAAATATTCCATTGCTATGGCAAAGAGTAAAGGGGGCATTGGATCCCCTTGCCTCAAGCCCCTTGCAGCATCAAAGGGTTCAGCTGGTTCACCGTTGATTAATATAGACTATAGAGTAGTAAATAGTTCTAAGACATTCCATTACCCAAGCTATGAATTTCGCAGGGAAAGCCAGCTTCTCCATGACCTGCTCCAGGTAGTACCATTCGACTGAATAATATGCCTTTTGCAGGTCTATCTTTATCATATATCTGAGAGACATATGTTTTCTAGTGTAGGCCTGGACTAGCTTATGATCCAGGATGATATTATCTGAAATTTTCCTGCCTGGTATAAACCATGATTGTGCCTCACAAATAATATTAGGCATCACCTTTTGTAGGCTTGAAGCTAATATTTTTGAGATTATTTTATGCAAAATAGCACAACATGCAATTGGTATATATTGTCATGCATCGCGATCGCTGTTTGGACATCGTGTCCGCAAGGAAGAGATTTATGGGCATGGCTGGTTGGCCTTCACGATCGCAAGGCTTTTTCTGCGATCACGAAGAGGAAGGATTTGGGCAGAACATGGATTTAATTCGGAACTTAGCTCATTTCTCTCATTTTTCACTTGGGTTGGCCGACTTTGGAAGCTCTTGGAGGGGAGATTTTCGTCATCTATTGAAAGGTAAGTGATTCCCACTTATTGTGATATAAATACATGGATTATATGTGTATTTTAACATGATTAAGTATCGATGTCGACCCCTCGTCATTACTTCTCCGGGGTTTGGCTAGATACTTACTGGGTACGCATTGATTTATGTACTCATGCTCCTCTCTGCACTTATTATGCAGGTATATCTCTGATGGTCATTTGGTGCAAGGGCGCAACTATTGAGGGGACTTTAAGGTGAGCTGCATTCCAGGATACGATCCGCAGCACACGCAGTCTCCATCATGTTCTTTTATGTTATCCTATCTATTTACATTCTAGACAGATATTGTATTATTATTGTATTTCCTAGTAGATGCTCATGCACTTGCGACACCGGGTTTTAGGATATTCTAGTAGATGTTAATACTTTTGCATAAATATTGTCACCCTTTTATTTTATATCTTACTAATATTGTATGTATCCATAATTTTAAATGCATTAAATTATTTATTTAATAAACTTTTGATTTCAAAAGTAATAAAATGAATAATTATTTAGATGGTTCACCGTTGGCTTGCCTAACAGCGACGTTGGGCGCCATCACGACCTATAATAGGTTTTGAGTCGTGACACCTTCATTATGAAAGGATTTTCTGCCTTAGGGATCAATGTAAGTGATGTACAGTTGATTGCTCTGTATAGTTTCCTAGTTGTAAAGAAAGCTAACACAACTTTAGTCACCTCTTCCTTGATTATATGCCAAGTCTATTTGAAAAAGACTACATTTTATCCATCAATACTAGGGGCCTTGTCATCACCAATAGAGCATAGGACTTCATAAATCTCAGTAGTAGTGACTGCCTCACACATTGCCAATTGTTGTGGGTGGTTCAAATTTGATCCTTTCCTCATTATCAATATGTTATAGCAGGCGGGGTCTGAACTGAGGTTCCCATCAGATTTTTGTAGAATGATAAAATTTCCTCCTTTATAGCCATTGTGTCAATTAGATTGCCTCATAATTTTCATTAAGCTTTAGTATTTGCTTCCTATGTGTTTTTTCCTTGATTGTTGTTGTGAAGTACTTTGTCTTAGAGTCTCCCAATTTAATCCATCTAACTCTGGATTTCTGTCTCATCACATTTTCCTCTAGTAAAGACCATTTTTCTAGAGCCTTGATTGTCTCTTTCTCCTTTAGCCGCAGTTCATCAGTGAACTGTGTAGATATTCGTTCTTGTATAAGCTTCAGTTGTTGTAGATATATGTCAATATTTTGGGATATATATCTGAATTCTTCCTTGTTGAGATTTTTACACAATGGTTTCAAGGCCTTCAGTCTCAACCATATGTTATTCAAGGGGTTGCTATCCAACTTTTGTTGTCATACCTCTTTGACAATTGTCTCAAAGTTTCTACGTTTATCCAGACGTTAAAATACCTGAAAGGAGTTTTGGCCGCATTTCATGCAGGCCTCATGTTTAATAACATTGGTGAGTGATCAGAGATGAGTGGAGTATCATATTCTACTTTAATATGGCCCCATCTCATCATCCAATCACCATTGCACAATGCTTTATCAATTCTGCTACACACTCCATCAATTCCTTGTTGTTTACCCTAGGCTAAGTATGCAGTAAGTCTTTGATTTCACTGGCATTGATAGGGATGCCTCCTATTCTATCTATAGAATGTAAATCAACACTAAAGTCTCCACACACTAGTCAAGATAGGTTAATTGAAGAAGCAAAGTTATTCAATTCATTCCTAATTGATAATCTCTTCTCCACTGTATTAAAATCATAGACTATTGTCACCAACTGGTTTGTTGCATTTGCTATGTCTATGGCCAAACAATGGACCATTTGATTTGCCTCTGCAAGTAGGTTCACAGTATAAATGCTTCCGTTCCATACCATAACCAGCTTCAACGCCTCTATAACACCTCATACCGATGTCGAACGATCCAAAACTAATCAAACAACGTGCAAACCAATCAAAATATACTTGAATACTCATAAATTAACAATTTATAACAATTCCCAAGTCCACTCGAGAGGTAAAAAAAATTAACCCTCGAGCCCACGTTCCCGGATTTTGAAAATTTTCTAAGATAATTACGACCCATAGCACCACAAACTCAAATATATAATTTAGTCTAAATTCCATGTCAAATTTCCTGATCAAATTCCAAAAATACAAATTCAAGGTTTTCTTGCAAAATCCCGCATGTTCTACAAATGGAGCTCACTCCCACGGGAGTTACTATTTCATTGTTTTCTCCATTAGGGTTATAGCCTTATCGGTCAATTCCATTGATTTGGCTGTTGTAGCTCCACTTAGCTCTAATTTCTTGTAGAATCCTCTTGCTTCCTGATCACGCCCAACTATGCCTTATAAAAAGGACTAAGCGGTCGTTGCAAATATAATCCGGTTTACAAGTCCGGAGTCAAATACCACAGAGAACTAAGGTTTAGCTACAGCTGTTCACTATCACCAAGAAGACAAGCTCGAACAATTGCTAACTTATAGATATTAAGATTCTTGTATTTAACTAATTAACTAACAAATTAAAATAGTAAATTAACAACTAACGATACTGAGGGTTAGAGAAAAGATTAAGGAGGTCTAGAGTTATGATTTCCCCTATTGTCGGAATCCTTCCCGCTATGTCTTCTATAATTTTGCCTAAGTATTCTCTACCGATCATGAGCACTCTTATTACCGTAAATCTCTCCCGAGTAATTACGATAATTTACTAGACGCACTCTCCCGAGCTACGCTAGCTGGCTTTTAATACAACTCACTTCAGATCCCACCCAAGGCTTCGTTATCCCTAATCCCACCTTTAAACCCTTGGTTATTGATCCCTCATATACTCTGGGAGTGGTGTTGTTCAACAATTACCTAAATATGCACTCTCTCCCGAGTTATGCATACTAAATAGGCACAGCTGATTGAGAGCTCTTCAATCAACCAGAATATAAACGTAGTTGAACAAATAGAGAATAGCTATGGCTCAATTATATAAAAACATAACAAGAATTTATCCTACAAAAGGTTCTATCAAAACTCTAGATAACAAATTAGCTATTCATAATAGTATGTAAAACTACAATACTAAAAGTCATAACCAACAATGAAAAATAGGAAGAGGAAGGAAAAAACTCGTAGAAGAATTCTCCGCCTTGCTCCCAATGTGTTCTTGCCTCCAAGGGTGTTGTCTAACCCTAAAGTAGTGTCTCCTGCCTCCTTAGGTCTAATTTGTGTCCAAAATATGTCCCCCTCCCTTTCTTGGCCGACTTCCTTGGTTTAATATAGGGTTTAGGGCTTAAAATCCCATGTTTTGCACATAAGTCCCTGAAAATTCCGCCTCCTGCCGCGGTTTTGCCGCGGTCGCGGTGGAACCGCGGCCAAACATGCCCTCTGATTCTTCAGTTGTCCGCGACCATCTTCTACCGCGGTTCTGTCGCGGTTGCGGTGGAACCGCGGTTTTTCACCCTGTTTCATTTGAAAATTGGAAAAACGTAAAACATGAAAGTTGTAGCGCTTTGAGTTAGCTTTCCAACTATATATTGTGCAGCCCAAATGGAGTTCTGAGCAAAAAGTTATGTCTATTTTACTAGACAGTGCGCAACATGCCTCCTCAAGTCTTCGTTCGTACTTAATTATCAAATTTGACCCCCGAACACGATCCCGGCTTAATTTCTTGAGCTTTTACTCAGACTTCAAAGCTTCAAATCACTTAAATTCATTTCATAACATCTATATAGCTCGGAATCACACCTACAAGGCATAAAACACACAATTAGTGCAAAACACTAGCGATTAAAGCGCAAACTCAATTAAAGTGCAGTAAATTCGAGTGTAATAAGCGACTAAAATATGCAATTATAGCCTATCATCAGCTAGCCCAATAATATTGGACTTATATAATTAATCCAATTATATTAGCCCATAATATTTGTTTGGACTAATATATCTTGAATTTAAAATATTGTCCAAATTATTTCACGCACTTAATTCCGATAAATTTTAAATGCCTACAAATGTCTCCTACTTCAAGACTTGCCGGTCATAGACATGTCGAACGTAAGACTTGGATTGAAGTATTATGAAGACATGAAATGAGATGATTTTGAAGCCCCAATTTACTAGTCTAGGCAATTTTGTAACGAAAATCTTGTCAGTTGCTTGAAATTTGCTTATAATAGAAATTCATCTTTTAAGATGACAATGGAAAGCCACACAAGCTTGAAACTTTTGGCACTTGAACTTCAACTTTGCCAGTGATTTCCACTTTTTTTGCGTTTGGAATTCTTACTTATTAATCCTTTGGAGTTGGAGTCACACGTAAGCTCTATCTTTAATGAACATGCACAGATACTCCTTTATCACATAGTTTAATGGCGAACATTTTGTATTTCGACTCTAAACCAAATGCTTTGGCCGACTTCTATTCAAACACGGAAGAATCAACTACCGAGTCCATACCGGAAAGAGCCGCCTCCTTTAACATGGTCCCACATCGGACATGAATTATTATTGCTTCCACTCCTAAATCTATATAAACCCCTTACTCTCATGTAGTTTGAGCATTAATCTTTGATTCTTGCAACCTGCTCTGAAAAGCGGTAACGAGAAGGTAAATTTTTTACTTCTTTTCTCTTGTGTTCTCTTTTCTTTTTTTTTTTTTAGGTCAAACGAGAAAGATATTTGCGCAAAGATCCTTAAAAGCTCGTGGTCAAGATCTTTAAAAGTTCGCGGTGAAGACTTTAAAGTGCGCGATGAAGACCTTTAAAAATTTGTGGCGAAGACTCTTTAAAAGCTCACGATGAAGACCTTAAAATTTGTGGCGAAGCCCATTAAAAGTTCGTGCGAAGATCCTTAAAAGCTCGTGGTCAAGATCTTTAAAAGTTCACAGTGAAGATCTTTAAAAGTTCGCGGTGAAGACCTTTAAAAGTTCGCGACGAATACCTTTAAAATATGTAAGACCCTTAAAAGCTTGCGCAGAGATCCTTAAAAGCTCGCGGTCATGAGCTTTAAAAGTTCACAATGAAGACCTTTAAAAGTTCGCGGTGAAGACTTTTAAAAGCACGCGATGAAGTTTTTTAAAAGTTTGTGGCGAAGACCCTTAAAAGCTCGCGCAGAGATCCTTAAAAGCTTGCGGTCATGAGTTTTAAAAATTCACAATGAAGATCTTTAAAAGTTCGTCGTGAAGACTTTTAAAAGCACGAGATGAAGACTTTTAAAAATTCGTGGCGAAGACTCTTAAAAGTTTGCGCAGGGATACTTAAAGATTTGCGACGAAGCCCATAAAAGTCCGCGATGAAGAACTTTAAAAATTCGAAGCGAAGATCCTTAAAAGTTCGCGATGAATACCCTTAAAATTTGCGGCAAAGACACATAAAAGTCTGTGCAAAGATCCTTAAAAGCTCGAGGTAGAAATCCTTAAAAGTCGGCAGCGGGGACCCTTTAAAATTTTCCACGAGCACCTTTAAAAGTTCAAGACGAACACCTTTAAAAGTTCAAAACACGCGCCTTTTAAAAGTTCAGAACGAAAATCTTAAAAATCCGAATACCTTTAAAATTCGAAACGAACACCTTTAAAAGTACGCAACGAAAACCTTTAAAAATTTGAATGCCTTTAAAAGTTCGAGACGAACACCTTTAAAAGTTCGCAATGAAAATCTTCAGAAAAAGTCAGACACAGGCATCCTTTTTTTTTGTTTTACGTCCGAGGCGAATTTTTTTTTACTTGTCCATGCTCTCTTTCAAGTTTGCGATTGTTACTCTTCTCTTTTTTTTAGGGTAGTGAGCAGGGGATTTTTTGTACTTGTCCATGCTCTCTTTCAAGATTGCGATTGTAACTCTTCCCTTTTTTAGGGCAGTGAGCGGATATAAAGACCAACAAACTTGAAGGTTATGCAAACATAAAACATAGCGAATCCCTAGACTTTGATGCAAATATTGTCATCATTTCAGTGAAGACACCATTTTACCATAGCAGCTTGCCCCCTTTAAATCAAATGGGATCCAAAGTTCAACAGGACGATGGCCTTTCAGCTTGATTTACATTCCTTCATACTTCACTCGGACAACAATTGGAGCAATATGTATCTTTTGAACTTATGCGACTGAACTTAGAATGAAACTCTAAGCTGCCTAAGTACCTCGGTGAAGAGGATCAAGTCATACTGTAGTTCAGACTGGTGATTTTTTTATTATTTTTTTTATGTCCTAACTTTTGCCTAGGCCGCCTCTTTCGAAGTTTTCAACCAAGCGGACTCCTTTTTTTTGTAGGGGCCGTACACAGTTTAGACTCATGCGGGCCAGGAGTGTAGCAACATGCAGTTTAGGCTCGTGCGTCAAGGAGCGTAGCAACTTCAAGAATAATACTTCTTTAAAAACTTGCCATTGATATGGCCGATTCTCATGCCATCTGCATCAACCAACTTGTAAGACCCACTTGAGTAAGCTTCTTGTACGACATATGGCCCATCCCATTTTGAAGTGACTTCCCTATAGATTTATGAGAAGTAATTATGGGTCTTCGTACGGCAAGGACTTGATCTCCTACTTGAAAGGATCTCGGGCGAACTTTTTTATTGAAGGCACGAGACAATCGAGCTTGATAACATTCAAGACTCTGTTGAGCTTCCAACCTCTTCTCATCAAGAGCCTCCAACTCTGCTAATCGAAGTCGAGCATTTTCTTCATCAGTGATGCCTTCTTGAATAGCCGGTCGTAATGAAGGTATTTGACGCTCAAGTGGCAAGACGGCTTCGACTCCATAAATGAGTGAATAAGGAGTCACTTGTGTTGGCGTGCGATGCGTCGTCCTATATGCCCATAGAGCTTCTTCCATACGGTCATTCCAATCTCGTTTGGATTTGGAGACGACTTTCTTTAACAAGTTGCATAGTGTCTTATTGAATGCCTCGGCTAGACCATTGACAGCAGCATTGTACATCGAAGAGTTACGTTGCTTGAAGCCAAAGAGCTCACAAATCTTGGTCATCAACCTATTATCGAACGGCTTGCCATTATCCGTTATTATGTAACCGGGAATGCCAAAGCGATAGATGATGTTTACTCGGATGAAACTTGCAACATTTTCCTTCTTTACCTCTTTAAGAGCAACAGCTTCAGCCCATTTTGAGAAATAGTCAGTTGCAGCCAAGATGTATAGGTGCCCACCAGAGGACTTTGGTAGTGGTCCAACAACATCCAATCCCCAAGCATCAAATGGCAAGGATGCAACAGTTGGGTGCAACACTTCAGGAGGTTGATGAATAAAATTCGCATGGAATTGACAAGCCTTGCATCTTCGAGCGTAGTCCAAGCAACCTTTTACCATCGTTGGCCAATAATATCCCATCCTTTTTATATGGAAGTGGAGCTTTGGTCCAGACTGGTATGACCCACATACCCCAGAATGCGCTTCTTGCAAAGCTTGGAGTGCTTCATCTTCCCCTAAGCATCGCAAGAGTACTCCCTCGAATGATCTTCTGTATAGGGTATCTTTGTAGTAAAGGAAGCGAGGTGCACGACGACGGATTTCAGT
>NW_017671488.1:101872-113748 GCF_001879085.1 Nicotiana attenuata
TTCCTTGGTTTAATATAGGGTTTAGGGCTTAAAATCCCGTGTTTTGCACATAAGTCCCTGAAATTTCCGCCTCCTGCCGCGGTTTTGCCGCGGTCGCGGTGGAACCGCAGCCAAACATGCCCTCTGATTCTTCAGTTGTCCGCGACCATCTTCTACCGCGGTTCTGCCGCGGTCGCGGTGGAACCGCGGTATTTCACCCTGTTCCGTTTGAAATTTGGAAAAACGTAAAACATGAAAAGTTGTAGCCCTTTGAGTTAGCTTTCCAACCATATATTGTGGAGCCCAAATGGAGTTCTGAGAAAAAAGTTATGTCTATTTTACTAGACAGTGCGCAATATGCCTCCTCAAGTCTTCGTTCGTTCTCAACTATCAAATTTGACCCCCGAACACGATCCCGGCTTAATTCCTTGAGCTTTTACTCAGACTTCAAAGCTTCAAATCACTTAAATTCATTCCATAACATCTATATAGCTCGGAATCACACCTACAAGGCATAAAACACACAATTAGTGCAAAACACTAGCGATTAAAGCGCAAACTCAATTAAAGTGCAGTAAATTCGAGTGTAATAATCAACTAAAATATACAATTATAGCCTATCATCACTTCCACCTCAATTGTTTCACTTCATGCACTTGCATGCTCAAACGGATCATCCTCCTTCATTATTACTTTAGCTTTGGAGGTCTCAGCTTGCATCCTTGTCCCAACTGAGCTTCCAAACGAAACATTTGGTACTCTTTTTGGTTGTCCCCGTCCCATTCCTCGTCCAGGTACCATGGTATTCACAGTGGCATAGGTTAACTACCGTGTGTCGGTAAAATGGCTAGAGAGAGAGTAAATGTTTCTTTTCGATTATTCTTATACACTCTATCAATAGCAGAATACTTTTTATTTGTGAAGTAACACATACTTCCACAGTACACTGTAACGTACAATTTTAAATAGTTACAACAATACAAACAAAATTTACAAATTGTATATGGTAGCCCACAGTATAGCCGGAATATTGTTTCTTCAATCAGTTTGACACACTTGTCCTCTTAACAATTCTTTTTTTTTTCTTTTGTCTTGAACTGAATTTGAATCGTGAGCCCTTTATTGACTTGAAATTTAAGCTACAATTAGACATTATGAGGTACCAGGACAATCACATTCTACTCTGATTTCAAATATTAGAATCACTCTAGATAGACCAAAAAAATAGAACATAATAAAATATTAATGAAACTAAAGAATTTAAACTTCTCAATATTTACCCTTAAAAACGGATATAATTGAATTTATATGTGGTTTTAAGGATATGTGAATTAATTCAATACAAATGATTAATGACGTTAGATTAAGCAAATGAAAGATGTAATAGATGGACAAACCAATGATAAGGGTGATTCCGAGCTCGGTTGATGGCTCGATGAGGAACCTGCCCTCGATTCCAAGCTTGCACTTACGAAGAACTTAAGAACAAAAATAAGAACTTTAAACAACAAAGAGAATTGAAAACAATTGCCTTGATATGCGTGTTACAATGTGTCCCATGAACAATAAGCTTTCTCCTTTATATAGTAGGGGAGTTTTACCCTAAGTACGATTCTAAGAAAGGTAAAAATCTTCTATTTCGCTAATCACTGATTTTCTGCCGATACGGGCCGAGATTTACACCGTGATATCCGGTAAGGTATGAACATCATGACCCTTTGTTAGTCATGTGCAGCTGTTTGGTAATGCTCCCCGAAGTCTTGATCCTCGAACCGGACCCAGAGGACGTGGCCCCGATATCCTCGAGGGCAGGTGTTTTGCTCGAGCCCCGATACGAGGGGCTCCTCGCTCTGACTTCGATTTATTACTACCCAATTTTACCCGTATACATATAGTCCCCTCGTTTCTCAGAGAATCAGCTTGCCGAAACGATGGAAAACAACAGATGACTCCGGTTCCTTCCTTCGTACATTACGACGAGGGAGCCAAAACGTCCTATTAATCGCGTCCTTCTGACTTCAAACACGTGTCGCTCACTGGCAGGTTGCCTCCGAATGCGACGCGTCAGCTGTTTCCTTATAAAAGCTTCCTCCTTTTATCCTTTTTCTACTTTTCAATCAAACCACTTCCTTCAAGCATTCCGGCCAGTTTCAAACCTTCATATCTTCATCCTTGTTCTTCAATTTCCATAGCAATCTGTAGATTTCTGCCTAGATTTTCTTCAAATCTTCATATTCAAAACCCGTTTTTCCAAAACTTTGTGTTCATTCCTCAAATTTTCAAACACTCCCTCTAGTGACATTGGCCAAAATATCAAAAACTGTTCCTCAGCAAGTTCCCACTTCATCTTCTCAACCGGATACTGGTACTGAAACGGTTTCCCCTGAAGTGGTCATCCTTGAAATGGCTTCCCCCATTATAGTTGCTAACAAATCACCCACCGAGCCTCCCTTGAAAGCATTCAATCTGGGGGGGGGGGGTTGGTCAATCGTCGATGACTTTAAGGTCGAGAAATCTTTGCGCAAACAGGACCGAGGCGAAGGGGTCTCGAGGTGCATATATTTCGTGACTGAGGATGTTCTTCCCATAGTCCGTAAAGACTGCAATTGGGAATGCAACAACGTAGTAGTCCCTGGGCCCGAGGACGCCGTTACTACCCATGTTGAGGGGTACTTAAGTGTTTACACTTATCCCTTCACGCTAGGTCTGGTGGACCCATTCATTCTGGAGTTCTGCAAGAGGTATGAGGTATGCCTCAGACAAATTCATCCATCGCTGTGGAGGATTGTGATCCTCCTCCGCTACTTCATGAACAAAACCGAATCTCGTCGGTTCACGATCGACCACATGCTTTGATTATACAGTCCCTGGATGTTCCGAGGGGAACTGATTAAGCTTACTCGCCGGGCCAGCAAGTCCCTCTTCTCCAGTATCGATAAAGATCGAGACTAGGGCTAGCAGGGACGCTTTGTCTGAGTGAAGACCGGATTTGATACCCCTGAAATACATGCCATTCGCTGAGAAGTGGAATGCGTCTCATAAATGCAATTCCCTCTTAAAACATCAAAAATTCTTCTTCTTCCATTTCTATCTTCTCATTCATGCTTGTGGCTGTGCAGCTGTCGACCGGGTTCCGAATGTGATCCCCCAGTTAAAGGAGTAGATCGAGGGCATCTGTACTTAGATGTCATACTTCGAACGCACATGGCGCAGACTCCCGATGGGAGGCCTATTCTCATGGTAAGGCCTCTGTCCTCTTTGTTATTGCAGGTTTGCCTAAGACCACCGAACATAGGCCTTCAGAAGGGGATAAAGATGTGCCCCCGTCTGTTGATCCCTCTGTTGCTGCCACAAAGGGGAAAAAAGGAGGAAGAGGAAACCCTCGGGCTCCCCGGGCTCTAAGGTGAAGAAACCAAAGAAGCGGGTGCTTCGCAAGGCCAGAAGGGATTCCAGTTCTCGGGTGTTGGATTCTAATAACCTTCTTCGGTTTAGGGATGAGCCCGAGGAAGATGCCATTTTCATTTCCCACAGGATGACATTTTTTGGAGGGCAGGTGGCAGCCGAAGGAGAGACTCGTGAAACCGATCTCCCTCAGGCTCAAGAGGTTGATGTAGAGGCGGGGCCGAGACCCCTCATGACGCTGACTTTGCTCCGAAGGAAGCGCCCGGTGTGATAGAAATTATGGGGACACCGACCTCCTACACAGAGTCCATGCCCGAGGAGGCCCAGACTGGAAAGAAGAAGTCCAACGAAGGGGTTCATGGCGTGGACGATCCCCTTCATTCCTTTTTCGACGACGTGGACTCGTTTGTTTTGGAAAATCTCTCGGGGCTCAGAAACCTGGAGGTTTCAAAGAAGGACACATCCTTGGAAGCCGGTAAGAGAGTTCGAGCCCGAAATTAATCAATCAATTCTCTGCGCCGAGTGTGGACCCCGATCGCAAAAGGTCGATAATTCTGACCGTCTTGGAGGATGCCCAGGTTTTGTCTGCTCCTATGGGGATAGCTAGTTATCTACCGATGCCTGGTGACCGAGGAGGACTAGGCAAAGATGAATGAGGTGAACATGCCGTGCCTTTTCAATGAGGTGCAGCAGGCGCTGAATCGGGTAAGGCTTTGCAATGTCCCTTTTGGCCATTGTTATGTTTCGTTTGAACTTTAACTTGGGTTTTAATATTTCTCACATATTTTACCTTTTTTCAGGCCTAAGTACTTCATCATGAGAGCTTCTTGCGGTACCGGGTCAAGGTCAACTAGCTCGAGCTCGAGCTTAAGGGTTATCCTAGAAGAGGGATACGTACAAGCTCCTTAGTGAGCAACAAGAAGGGGTCATTAATAACCTTCAGGCCGAGCTAGATCGGGCTTAGAGAGAGGCATCGGTCTTGAAGCGGGAGCACACCGATTTGATCGAAAAGGTAAAGATCTTAGAAGTTAAGAATTAGGAACTATTCTTAGTGGCTAACAACCAAACCTCGTAGGTCCAGCAAAACATTGATCAGATTGACTAGCTTCAAAAGGAGATGGACGAGAGTCAAATCATGGCCAACGGGTGGAGGAACAAGATGGATCTACTGGCCTCGGAGAAAGAAATCTCTCTCGCAAAGCTTTCTTCAGTAGAAGTTCAGCTCCGGGTGGCGCAGGAGAAAGCTGATAAACGAGCTAAGATGAGTGAAGATCTCTAAGTACAGCTGAGCTCGGTCGTCGCGGAACGGGATGCCCTTGGACAAGAGCTCGAAGCAGTAAAGTCCCAAGTGGAGACGAGTTCTGCTGATGCCAAGGAGATGGTGGCCCAATACAAGGCCGATGTTGAGGCATCCGAGGCCCGCCTGAGAACCACTGCTGAATATGTGAGGTGGCTGTCTCGAAAGGAGACCCTCGAAGAGATTCATGCTCGAGGCTTCGATCTGTCTGCCGAGATCTAGGAGGCCAAAAGACTTGAGGTCGAGGCCAAGAGATTAGCCAAACCCAAAGGCGAGGAGGGCTCCGAGGGTTCTGAAGACTCCGACTGCCCTGATAGTTCTGGTGATGACTTGGGCTCCAGTGAAGATCAGGCGTGAATGCCTTTGGATTTTTTAGTTTTTGCGTACGTAATTTTTGTCTATTTTGAGGCTGTTTTTGTTGGGCCTATGTAAAGATATTCCAGAGTATATAAAATTTTCCCCTTTGGCAATTTCAACTGTTTCAGCATCTTTTCATAATTTTCATTTTTGCAAATTTTTCTAATGCCTTAGTATGAGATCTACTGTAATATCAAGTCAGTTCTTTTTCGGAGGTTCAAACAGAACCCGACCTCAATGCAATTTTTTATCTGCTCGAAGCTTTAGAAACTCTGAGTGACCGTTAGTATTCAAAAATGCTTAAGTATTCTTAGACTTTGCTTTTGCCGAGGGTAACCTTTTGGCAGGTTTGGAATTTTTATTGAAGGCCTCATGTTTGTGTAACGGGATTCGGACGTCTCCGAGTCGTTTTTTACTGTGGCTGTAGCCTCTTGGGTTTAGTCACTTACCTAATAGGCTTTATGCCCTCGGGATTTGATAGCCCGAGATGTCTAAGTTGGTTCCGGATGACAGTCCCCGAGCGAGAGTAGCCCTTAGGCTCGATAGTTCCCGAATAGAAATAGCCCTTAGGCTCGGATGGGGGTAGCCAGTGGGCTTGATAGTCCCCAAACAGG
This sequence comes from Nicotiana attenuata, assembly GCF_001879085.1. Taxonomy (NCBI): domain Eukaryota; kingdom Viridiplantae; phylum Streptophyta; class Magnoliopsida; order Solanales; family Solanaceae; genus Nicotiana; species Nicotiana attenuata. The sequence goes on from NW_017671488.1 coordinate 107,522, forward strand.
GATAGCTCTTAGGCTCGATGCTTTAAAAGGCAGGAATATGTAATAGCAAGGTGGGAACTTTCTTTCGTTTCTGTGTGTAAAGTACTTGTCTGAAAGCGTGTAAAGCTTGGATAACGGCTACGGTAGGCTACGCGAGCACAATTCATTTGATTGTGTGGACCTTACAATAAATCTTAACCACCGGGTCTAAACTGTTTAATTACAAAGTTCCCTTCTTATCTTGCTAAGAAGTCCAAACCGAGGTTGATGGCCCCCAGTATTCGAGGTCGATCTTGTGAGGGCTCAGATACTGTTGATGCGACCACTGACTCTGTTTAAAAACCGGTCTTCAAATCTAAGTCAGGACGATTTACCTTTGCCTCATTAAAAACCTTTCCGGAAAACCCATTTGGGACAAAACCGGTTCAAGGGAAAAAGAGTACAACGTGTGCTTTCAAACCTAACAGTCACACTCCCCTTTGGTTGTTGCTTGCAAGTGTTAGTCCAGTTCATAGTGTTATAAAAGGTGAATGAGGTCGTACCTTAGCAGTAGTACTACTTTAAGTGTGTCACGTTCTAATTATTCGGTAGATGTGCACCGTTTTCCACTTCAAGTTTGTATGAAACTTTACCGGTAATCCCCACGACACGATATGGTCCTTCCTAATTCGGTCCCAGCTTTCCTTCATTTGGTTTTCGGATGTGGAGTGTTAATTTTCCTAACACCCGTTTCTGACATTGAAGTGTCAGAGGTTGTCTCTTCGGTTGTAGTACCTTTGTATCCGCTGCTTCTGGGCGGCCAACCGGACTAGGGCGGCCTCGCCCCTCTCGTCCAATAGTTCTAGGCTCGTGTTCATGGCTTCACCGTTTGATTCTTTGGTCGCATATCGGAACCCGAGGCTCGGTTCCCCCACTTCGACCGGTATTAGTGCTTCAGCACCGTAGACCAACAAAAATAGGGTGGCCCAAGAACTAGATTTCGGGGTTGTACGATACGCCCACAAGACTTCGGGTAGAATTTCCTTCCATTTGCCTTTGGCATCGGTCAACTTTTCTTCAGGTTTTGAAGTATGGTCTTGTTCGTAGATTCTGCCTGTCCGTTTCTACTGGGATGGCAGGGTATGGATAGAATTTTTTGATCTCACGATCTTCAAAAAACTTGCTTACCTTGACATTGATGAACTGCTTCCCTTTATCACATACGATCTTGGTCGGTATCCTGAACTGACGTATTATGTAGTCCCAAATAAAAATGATGACTTCTTTTTCTCGGACTTTCTCGAACACTTGAGCTTCGACCTATTTAGAAAAATAGTCAATTATATACAATATGAATTGAGCCTTACCAGGTGCCCTGTCACGACCCCAGTTCGCCCTCCGTGAACATGTCGTGATGGCACCTAGTCCCTATAACTAGGTAAGCCTAACAATGCGGAAGACAACATAACTTGCGGAATAGTTAATTAAAACCGAACAACTAAAAGAAAAACTGTATATAAATGCCGCTCGGCATATACAAATCAATAATGCGAAAGTCTACAATATCACCCCAAAACCCGGAAACTCACGGGAACACAAGCTAATGGAAGGTAATACACTGCTCTAACTCCAGAATGTCTAAAACAACAGTACGAAAGGAAAAGCTAACTGCTATAGCTAGAATAAGATAGAGACTCCTAGTGTGCGGACGCGGCAGATGTACCTCGAAGTCTCTGCTAGATCTCTCCGCCTCGAGGATGATACGCCTTTGTAGAGCTACCTGGATCTGCACATGAAAAACATGCGCAGAAAGGGCATGAGTACACCACAGCGGTACTCAGTAAGTGCCAAGCCTAACCTCGGTTGTGTAGTGACGAGGAAGGTCAGGGCCCTACTGAGATAAATATATATATACATAATGAATGACAGGACAATAAGCAGTAAAACATAGAATCGATAATAAGGATCTACACAGTATAATAATAGTGCAATAACGGAAACATAGATAAAAACAACTACAAGGAAATACCCCCTCACAGCAAGATAAATAATCGGGATCTCTTGGTATCCTCAATATACCCTCTAGGGATCTCTTGGTATCCCGAGGATCTCTTGGTATCCTCAATACATATGCCAGGGATCTCTTGGTATCCCGAGGATCTCTTGGTATCCTCAATACACGTGCCAGGGATCGCTTGGTATCACGCACCTCAATCCAGACCAAAATTTCGCACAGGGGATCTCCCAGGATGCCGCCCCGTAGTCCTAATTTAAAACACACAACAACAACTCAAGGACATCAAAATAAAAACTAAGTCCGTAATGAGTAAACAGTAAATTCTAGTCTAACATGCTTCACATAATGCAATTAAGGCAGTTTAAGCAATAGGCAATTAATTCAACTAATCATGCTATTCTAAACTAACACAAGATATATTTTGCATGTAGAATAAAGCAAGTAAGGAAGGAACACAATTTAAGTACTTAAAATAAAACCGGATTTTTCAACAATTAGCTCAAGTACGCTCTCGTCACCTCACGTACAAGGCATTCAATTACCAAGTATCATATCCTAAGGGGAGAAGGTCCCCCACACAATGTTAGACAAGCCACTTACCTCGAACCGACACAAAAATCAACTAGAAACCACGTCCTTGCCACGAGTATCCGACTCCAAATGGCCCAAATCTATTCAATTCAATTACATATCGTAAATAACATCGCAAGAAACTGATTCTACTATTAAATTCAAAGCTAAGGCGTGAAATTAGGTAAAATGACCAAAACGCTCCTCAGGCCAACGTCTCGGAACCGGATAATTTTCACATTTTCAGAACCCTCGTACTCTCACGAGTCTAACCATATAAAAATCTCCCAAATCGGAGGTCAAACATCCACTCAAAACTCAATAGTTTGGTCTATGAAGTTTTCCCCATTTTTCATTCAAAAATCCGAAATTAAGGATAAATTCGTGATTAGATTAGTGGGTTTTAAGCATAAGGGAGTAGAGAATCGTTACCCAATCGTTTCCCCTGAAAAACCCTCGAAATCTCCCTCAAATCCGAGCTCCCAAGCTTGAGTTTTGGTAAAAATGGCTAAACCCTCGTTTTGAAATGTTTATATCTGCCCAGTGATTTAATGAATCGCGAACGCGGAAGAAGTCACGCGTTCGCGAAGAAGGAATTTGAAGGCTGCAAATTTGTGCTTCGTGAACGCAGAAGCAGGCTCGCAAACGCGAAGGAGGGAAGTATGGTAGCCAAGGATTTACTTTTCGCGAACGCGTGGACGGTACGCGAACGCGAAGGGTGGACTCTGCAAGTTACGCGAACACGATGGTAATATGCGAACGCGAAGGAGGAAATAACAGGGCTTCGCGAATGCGGGCCACTGAACGCGAACACGATGAAGGAATTTGTCCTCCTCCCAGATTACTCTACGCGAACGCGTGGAGGAGGACGTGAACGCGAAGAAGAAAAGGTCTGCAACTGCTGGGATCAGTTTTTCTGCAATTTTAACAACACAAAAATGCCCCGTTGAGCATCCGAAACACACCCGAGGCCCCCTGGACCTCAACCAAACCTACGAACACATCCCATAACATCATTCAAACTTGTACCAATCCTTAAACCACCTAAATCAACGTCGGAAACTCGAATTAATCAATGATTTAAGCCTAAGAACTTCAAATTGTATCAAAACACACTTTCGATCAAAAACCTAACCAAACCTCGTCTGAATGACCTGAAATTTTACACACACATCCCAAATGACATGACGGAGCTACTGCAACTTCCGGAATTCCATTCTGACCCTCGAATCAAAATCTCACTATCGAACCGGAAACTTCAAAAATTCAAACTTCGGCATTTCAAGCCTAAATTAGCTACGGGCCTCCAAAACACATTCCGAACACGCTCCCAACCCCGAAATCACCTAACAAAGCTAACGGAACCATCGGATTTCCGTTCCGAGGCCGTCTTTACACTGTTCTGACAATGGACCATTTTCCAACACTTAAGCTCTCCTTAAGGGACTATGTGTCCCAAAACTCTCCGAAACTCAAAACCGAACATCCCGGCAAATCAAAATAGCAGAAATAAACTTGGGGTAAGCAGTTAATAGAGGATCGGGGCGTAAATTCCAAAAACGACCGGCCAGGTCGTTACATCCTCCCACACTTAAACATTCGTTCGTCCACGAATGAGCATAGAGAACATACCTGAAGTAGTGAAAAGATGAGGGTACTGGCTGCGCATATCCTGCTCGGTCTCCTAGGTCGCCTCCTCGACCGGCTGACCCCGCCACTGAACCTTCACGGATGCAATGTTCTTTGACCTCAGCTTCCTGACATGCCTGTCCAATATAGCCACTGGCTCCTCAACATAGGATAGATCCTTCTCCAACTGGACTGTACTGAAATCCAACACGTGCGACGGATCACCGTGATACCTCCGGAGCATCGAAACATGAAATACCGGATGAACCCCTGCCAGGCTGGGAGGTAAGGCAAGCTCATAGGCAACCTCCCCAAATCACCTCAATATCCAAAAGGGCCAATAAACCTCGGACTCAACTTCCTTTTCTTCCCAAATCTCATAACGCCTTTCATAGGCGAGACCCGAAGCAGAACCCGCTCTCCAACCATGTAGGAAACATCACGAACCTTTCGGTACGCATAACTCTTCTATCTGGACTGGGCTGTACGGAGTCTATCCTGAATCACCTTGACTCTCTCCAAAGAATCCTGAACCAAATCTGTACCCAGAAATCTGGCCTCACCCTGCTCGAACCAACCCACCGGGGATCTGCATCGCCTACCATATAAGGCCTCGTGCGGTGCCATCTGAATGCTGGACTGATAGCTGTTATTGTAAGCAAACTCCGCCAATGGCAAGAACTGATCCCAAGACCCTCCAAACTCAATCACACACGCACAGAGCATATCCTCAAGAATCTGAATAGTGCGCTCGGACTGTCCGTCCATCTGGGGGTGAAATGCTGTGCTCAACTCCACCCGAGTACCTAACTCCTGCTGCAGGGCTCTCCATAACCGCGATGTAAACTAAGTACCTCTGTCTGAAATAATAGAAACTGGAATACCATGCAGACGGACAATCTCCCGGATATAAATCTCCGCCAACCGCTTCGAGTAATAGGTAGTACACACAGGGATAAAATGCGCGGACTTGGTCTGCTGATCCACAATAACCCAAATGGCATCGAACTTCTTCAAGGTCCGTGGAAGTCCAGATACGAAGTCCATGGTGATCCGCTCCCACTTCCACTCCGGAATCTCTATATGCTGAAGCAATCCACCCGGTCTCTGGTGCTCATACTTCACTTGCTGACAATTAAGGCACCGAGCTACAAACCCAACTATATCCTTCTTCATCCGCCTCCACCAGTAGTGCTGCCTCAAATCCTGATACATCTTCGCGGCACCCGGATGAATGGAATACTGCGAACTGTGGGCCTCCTTTAGAATCAACTCCCGAAGCCCATCGACATTGGGTACACAAACTCGACCCTGCATCCTCAATACTCCGTCATCACCAATGGTCACATCTCGAGCATCGCCATGTAACACCTTGTCCTTGAGGACAAGCAAATGAGGGTCATCATACTGCCGCTCCCTGATATGATCAAACAAGGAAGACCGAGAGACCACACAAGCTAGAACCCGGTTGGGCTCCGAAAGGTCCAATCTCACAAACTGGCTGGCTAGAGCCTGAACATCCATCGCCATAAGCCTCTCTACTGCTGGTAAATAAGCCAAACTCCCCAAACTCTCTGCCCGGCGGCTCAAAGCATCGGCCACCACGTTGGCCTTGCCCGGGTGATACAAGATAGTGATGTCATAATCCTTTAGCAACTCTAGCCATCTCCTCTGACGCAAATTAAGGTCCTTCTGCCTGAACAGATGCTGCAAACTCTGGTGATCAGTATATATCTCACAAGGCACACCGTACAAGTAATGATGCCAAATCTTCAAGGCATGAACAATGGCAGCTAACTCAANNGGCTGTCTTGAGCTTCTGAAAGCTCGCCTCACACTCCTCTGTCCACTAAAATGGGGCACCCTTCTGAGTCAATCTAGTCATTGGGGCTGCAATCGATGAAAACCCCTCCACAAATCGACGATAGTAGCCTGCCAAGCCAAGGAAACTGCGAATCTCTGTAGCTGAGGATGGTCTGGGCCAACTTTGCACTGCCTCCACCTTTTTCGGATCCACCTGAATACCCTCTCTCGAGACCACATGACCCAAGAA
>NW_017671488.1:114854-116042 GCF_001879085.1 Nicotiana attenuata
GAGTCTGTGGGGGTGCAACCCTCCCAAGTCTGGGGCAATCCCTCACCACATGGCGTGTGTCACCACACTCAAAACAAGCTCTGGGAGGACGTGGCGGCTATGACTGGCGCGGGCCAGATCTGCTGGACTGACCACTGGAAGCACCCCGTGCAGGAGGCGCACTAGAGACTGGAGGTGCATAATAAGGCTCCTGAGGCCTAGGTGGAGCTGGAATATCACTGGCTGCTGGAAGAGCTGAATGAACAGGGCGACCCATATGATCTCTACCATGACGACCTGCGGCTGGGGCACGGGCACCAGAAAAATGGCCCGACTCTCGAGACCTCTTGGCCTCCCTCTCCCCTCTGTCCCTAGCATGCATACCCTCAATCCTCCTAGCAATGCTCACCACCTGCTGATAAGACACATCTGTCTCTAACTCACGAGCCATGCTAGACGTGATGCTGGGAATAAGCCCCTCAATGAACCGGCGAACCTTCTCGCGGACCGTGGAAACCAAAGCTGGGGCATGTCTAGCCAAGTCAATGTAGCAGACAACATACTCTGAGACAGTCATAATACCCTGGCGCAAATGCTCAAACTCCGTGCGCCAAGCATCCCTATGACTCTGGGGAACATACTCCCTCGTGAACATATCTGAAAAATAAGCCCAAGTCAGGGAAGCTGCCTCATCCGGACTGTCTAACTCATAAGCACACCACCACTGATAGGCGGCTTCTCGAAGTTGGAAAGTAGTGAAGGAAACCCCACTCGATCCTGATATGCCCATGGTGCGGAGAATACAGTAGCACTCCTCCAGAAATCCCAAGGCATCCTCTGATGCTAACCTCTGAATACCGGAGGATCATATTTCTTGAACCTCTCCAGTCTCCGCTGCTCATCCTCTGAAGCCGCTGCCCTATCCTCGGGCTGAACCGGTACTGCAGGCGGCGCAGGTATAACCTCTGGGGCCTGCTCAACATGCACTCGCTGCTCAAGAGTGCGGGCGGCGGGAGTCTGTACTCCTCCCCCGGCCTGGGACGTGGCTGCAGCAAGGGGAAGCAACCCTGCCTGAGCCAAAGTGGTGTACATACTTATGAACTGTGCCAAAGTCTCCTGGAGTGCTGGAGTAGTAGTGGCAGACGTATCGGGTGTCTAGACTCCGGCTGGTACTGCTGGTGGTCCTCGGCGGTGCTCGCGCGGGTGCTC
>NW_017671488.1:117416-134393 GCF_001879085.1 Nicotiana attenuata
CGAGGCTTTCAAATATCAAATATCATGTCCTAAGGGGAAGAGATCCCCCACACAAGGTTAGACAAGCCACTTACCTCAAACCGGCTCCAAAATCAACTCGAAACCACACTTTTGCCACGAGTATCCGACTCCAAATGGCCCAAATCTATTCAATTCAATTACATATCGTAAATAACATCTCAAAAAACTAATTCTACTATTTAATTTAAAGCTAAGATGCAAATTTAGGTAAAATGACCAAAACGCCCTTCAGGACAACGTCTCGGAACCGGATAATTTTCACATTTTCAGAACTCTCGTACTCTCACGAGTCTAAGCATATAAAAATCTCCTAAATCGAAGGTCAAACACCCACTCAAAACTCAATAGTTTGGTCTATGAAGTTTTTCTCATTTTTCATTCAAAAATCCGAAATTAAGGATGAATTCGTGATTAGATTAGTAGGTTTTAAGCATAAGAGAATAGAGAATCGTTACCCAACCGTTGCCCTCGAAAACCCCTCGAAATTGCTCCCAAATCAGATCTCCCAAGCTTGAGTTTTGGTAAAAATGGCTAAACCCTCGTTTTGAAATGTTTATATCTGCCCAGTGATTTAATGAATCGCGAAAGCGAAAGAAGTCAGGCATTCGCGAAGAAGGAATTTGAAGGCTGCAAATTTGTGCTTCGCGAACGTGGAAGCAGGCTCGCGAACACGAAGGAGGGAAGTATGGTGGCCCAGGATTTACTCTTCGCGAACGCGTGGACAGTACGCGAACGCGAGGGGTGGACTCTGCAAGTTACGCGAACACAATGGTAGTATGCGAACGCGAAGGAGGAAATAACAGGGCTTCACAAACGCGGGTCACTGAACGCGAACGCGATGAAGGAATTTGTCCTCCTCCCAGATTACTCTATGCGAACGCGTGGAGGAGGACGCGAACGCGAAGAAGAAAAGGTCTGCAACTGCTGGGATCAGTTTTTCTGCAATTTTAACAACACAAAAATGCCCCGTTGAGCATCCGAAACACACCCGAGGCCCCCGGGACCTCAACCAAACCTACAAACACATCACATAACATCATTCAAACTTGTACCAGTCCTTAAACCACCTAAAACAACGTCGGAAACTCGAATTAATCAATGATTTAAGCCTAAGAACTTCAAATTCTATCGAAATACGCTTTCGATCAAAAACCTAACTAAACCTCGTCCGAATGACCTGAAATTTTACACACACATCCCAAATGACATGACGGAGCTACTTCAACTTCTGGAATTCCATTCCGACCCTCGGATCAAAATCTCACTATCGAATCAGAAACTTCAAAAATTCAAACTTCGGCATTTCAAGCCTAAATTAGCTACGGGCCTCCAAAACATATTCCGAACATGCTCCCAACCCCGAAATCACCTAACGAAGCTAACGGAAGCATCGGATTTCCGTTCCGAGGCCGTCTTCACGCTCTTCTGACAATGGACCATTTTCCAACACTTAAGCTCTCCTTTAGGGACTATGTGTCCCAAAACTCTCCGAAACTCAAAATCGAACGTACTGGCAAATCAAAATAGCAGAAATAAACTTGGGGAAAGCAGTTAATAGAGGATCGGGGCGTAAATTCCAAAAACGACCGGCCGGCTCGTTACATGCCCATAGCAGGGGACCGACAATGTTCATTCCCCATTTCATGAATGGCCAAGGTGACAAGATCGAGCGTAGTAGTTCTTCAGGTTGATGGATCATCGAAGCATGTCTCTGACAACCGTCACATTTTCGTACAAAGTCCCTTGCGTCTTTCTCCATTTCGATCCATTAATAGCTGGCCCTGATTATCTTCCGAACCAACGATTCTGCCCCCGAATAGTTTCCGCAAGTGCCCTCGTGAACTTCTCTCAAGACGTATTCGGTGTCTCCCGGCCATACGGCGAGTGGGCCATCGAATTGTTCTTCTGTACAAAGTACCCTCGGACAAGCTAAACCTGGCCGCATTTGTGCGCATAACTCTTGACTCTTTAGGATCCGAGGGCAACTTCCCAGTCTTCAAGTAGTCTATATACTTATTTCTCTAGTCCCAAGTCAAACTTGTTGAGTTTATTTCAGCGTGGGCTTCTTCTACTACCAATTTCATGAGTTGTACGATCGTTCCTGAGCTGAATTTGTCATCATCAATCGATGACCCTAGGTTAGCCAGAGCATCGGCTTCGCTATTTTGATCCCGAGGTACGTGTTGTAGGGTCCATTACTTGAATCGATGCAGCGCTACTTGTAATTTGTCTAAGTACCTTCACGTTCGTTCCTCTTTTACTTTGAATGTCTTATTGACTTGATTTATCACAAGAAGGGAGTCGTACTTAGCTTCGACCACTTCAGCCCCCAGGCTTTTGGCCAATTCAAGACCTGTAATCATGGCCTCATACTCGACCTCATTTTTAGTCAATTTCACAGTTCTAATAGATTTCCTAAGTACGTTACCCATAGACGGCTTTAACACGATCCTGATCCGGACCCCTTGGCATTTGAGGCACCATCCATAAAGAGGGTCCAGATCTCGAGGAAGTCCCCGAGGTTAACAACAATTCCCTTTTGACTTCAGATATTAAGGCCGGCGTGAAGTCGGCCACAAAGTCTGCCAAAATTTGAGATTTGATGGCGGTTCGAGGTTGATATTCGATATCGTACCCGCTAATCTCTATGGCCCATTTGGACAACCGGCCTGAAAGCTCGGGTTTATGCATTATGTTCCTTAGTGGGTAAGAAGTTACAACAGATATGGGGTGACATTGACAATACGGTTTTAACTTCCTGGAGGCGCTTAGCAAAGCGAGCACTAATTTTTCTAGGCGAGGGTACCTTGTTTCGGCCTCGCCTAGAGTTCTACTAACATAATAGAAAGGAAATTTCGTACCTTCCTCTTCCCGGACTAAGACTCCACTTACCGCTATCTCGGATACCGTCAAGTACAGGTACAACTGCTCATCCGCCTTCACAGTATGGAGCAAGGGTGGACTTGAGAGGTACCGTTTGAGTTCTTCCAAAGCTTGTTGGCACTCCGGGGTCCATGAAAAGTTATTCTTCTTCTTTAGTAACAAAAAGAACCGATGGCTTTTATCAGAGGACCTTGATATGAATCTGCCCAGGGCGACTATGCGTCCGGTTACGACCTTGACAATGTCCACCACGATGATATCTTCTATAGCCTTGATTTTGTCGGGATTGATCTCGATCCCTCAGTTGGACACCACGAATTCAAGGAACTTCCCGGATCCGACCCCGAATGTGCATTTCTCCGGGTTCAGCTTCATATTGTATCTCTTCAGTATATTGAAGGTTTCCTGCAAATGTTTCAAATGGTCCTCTACTCATAGGGACTTAACTAACATGTCGTCAATGTAAACTTCCATTGATTTTCCTATTTGTTCTTTGAATATCCGATTTACTAGGCATTGATAGGTGGCACCGCATTTTTTAATCCGAACGACATTACGTTATAACAACAGGTGCCAAATTTAGTGAAAAAAGAAGTTTTTTCTAGATCGCCCGGGTCCATACGAATTTGGTTGTACCCGGAATAGGCGTCGAGAAAGTTGAGTATCTCGTGTCCGGCCATCGCATCGATCATTCGATCGATATTAGGAAAAGGAAAAGAGTCCTTAGGGAACACCTTGTTCAAGTCTTTGTAATCTACACACATTCTCTATTTCCCTTTTTAGGCACTACCACTACGTTAGATAACCCATCCGGGTACTTAACTTCCCGAATGGAACCTATTTTAAGGAGTTTGGATACCTCGTCTTTGATGAATGCATGCTTGGCTTTGGACTGAGGCCTCCTTTTCTGTTTAACCGGGCGGAACTTTGGATCCAAGCTTAGCTTATAAGTGGATATTTCTGGTGGGATCCCTGTCATATCAAGATGGGACCAAGCGAAACAATCTATGTTAGCTATAAGGAATTCAACGAGTTTTTTCCTGAGCTCGGGAGTTAACCCCGTGCCTAGGTATACCTTCTGATCGGGCAAGTGTTAGATTAATATGACTTGCTCTAGCTCCTCGACCGTTGACTTGGTGGCATCGGAATTGTCAGGGGCGAACGACCTAGGAACTCCGTAATCATCATCTTCGCCTGCTATTTGCTCCTCCGGTTCGGTCGGGGCCGGTGCCGATGATTGCTATTTAGTTTCTTCCTTCCTAACTGATTTCGAGTTCTTTGATGTGGAGAGTGCAGACATCGGGATTACCTCATCGACCGCGAACGTTTCTTTTGCGGTTGCCTATTCTCCGTAAATTGTATTGATCCCTCCTGGTGTGGGGAACTTCAATGCCTGGTGTAGTGTCCAGGATATTTGCCTCATGTTGTGAATCCATGGCTTTCCAAGTAGAGCATTATATCTTATATCCCCTTCAATCAACTTGAACTTCGCTTCCTGAATGGTCCCGGCGGTGTTCACCGGCGGGGTTATCTCCCCTTTAGTAGTTTCGCATGCCATGTTGAATCCGTTTAAAACCCGGACTGCAGGAACTATTTGGTCTTGTAGACCCAGCTATTCCACGACCCTCGATATGATGATATTGGCCGAGCAACCTAGATTAATTAACACACGCTTAACTCGAAATTTATTTACGAGTACAGATATCACCAGTGCATCATTATATTATTTCGTTTTTCCTTATAATGGACATCTTAGTGCGCTTTAGCATCAATCCTTGGGGGATGTCGACTCCACCAATGATCATATTAATGACGTGCTGAGGTTCCTCTTGCTCGGTCTGCTTGTTGGAGTCCCTATTCCTGAAGTGATTTTTGGCTCGATCACTCAGAAATTCCCCGAGGTGTCCGTTGTTTAATAATCGGGATATTTCTTCTCTCAGTTGTCGGCAGTCTTCGGTCCTGTGGCCATGAGCGCTATGATACTTTCACATCAGGTTTGGGTCTCCTTGGGCAGGATCAGACTGCAATGGCCGAGGCCACTTGTTATCTTTGATGCGTCCGATGGCAGATACGATGCTGGCAGTATCGACACTGAAGTTGTATTCCGATAACCTCGGTGCCTCCCTGGCCCCGAGTGGCCTGTCGAAACCGTTTTTGCCCATGAGTCCCCGGCTATTATGACCTCGATCACTTCTTTTTTCATTCCTTGCAGGGTTACGTCCGAATCTGCCGCCCCTTCGATCCCTGCTATACGGTTGATACCGATCTTTACTTGGTCTTGGTTCATGATCGACGACTATTTTAGACCTGACATTAGTTATGATGGGATATATGGACTGATGAATATAAATTATTCATGTATTTTCATACGTATAAATAAGGATTTTTAAATAAACCATGAATAAATATATTCAATTCTCCTATATTTTCTAACAAGTTTTGCAGTGGAAAGATGAATTGAGGAAAGAGTACTACAAGCAAAACAAGGAGGAAAAAGAGCAATGCACGTGGTAAACAAGAGTGAATCAAATTTTGAAGTCACAACATGAAGTCTTGAAGTTACAACATCAACTTTTTGAAGTCACAACTTCAAGACTTAATGTTGCAACATCATCTCACATTTGCTACACATTTCTTATAAATAAACACTCATAATGTATTGTGAAAGTGTGTCTTACGGGAGAAAACTGATCTTTGGTCTCTCTCTTTGCCTTTAGTATTTTGTACTAGTTGTCTTTCTTTTAGAAGAATAATATTACTTCATAAGTNTGATATATATATATATATATATATATATATATATATATATATACTATCTCAGTTTAATACATCCTTGGCTTGAAACTTTCGTTTTATACTTTGTATTGTGCCGTAATAATAGTTTGATTAATCATTATTATCACTTCTACGTATTTTTATCTCTAAGTTATTTCTATTCTCACGGAGCAAAAATGATATATAATAACCAATGAATAAAATAGTAGAGTGAGAGTAATTTTTAGTAAACTATTATTCGAAGTTCGTAATCTTGCTCGCCTCAGTTTTAATTCTCACAAGGAATTGTTGTAGGCAAGATTATTAATTTTTTAGTAAAAATATTCTCACGAAGTTTTTACTACCTCTTAGCACAATTCAAGCAAGAAAAATATTTCGGTCTAATCGTCACTAGTTTTAACTCAATTAATCACATAACCTCACGGAGTCTTATTAATTGACTACTTCTTAGTGAGCTAAATATAATTGTATTAGCAATAAGCAATTATTCCTTAGAGAAATACATGTAAAAATTGAAATTTTATTGTAATATATTATCAAGTGAATTCAACGATTCCCAACTCTTTTAAATTTTAAATCTTCCGCAAGTTCTTGGTTTTTATTTAAGTAATTAACAGGTTCNTTAGTTAGTTAAGTAAAATTAAGTTAAACGTCGTAGTACGACAGTAGAGTTCGTACACTTCTCGTGGGACGATATCATAAACTATACTAGAATTTGACAAAGCACGAGCAGGAAAATCCTATACACATTGGCCTCGTCAAATTTTTGGCGCCGTTGCCGGGGATTGGCATACATCTACTTCAGATTAAATATTTTGTTACTAATTTGAAAATTTATTACTGTTATTTTTGTTTCAGTTAATATTTTCACTAATTAAGTGCTATAACTACTACTATGATATTAATCCTAATGTAATGTTTTTGTTCATAATGGTATTGTGAAAGTTTATTTTTCTCTTTTGTATTATTTCTTCCTACTAGTTCCATCATTAACTTCTTTTTAGTAGATTATATATACTGCTATTAGTACTCTCTCATTTATCATAATAATAGTGTTATAACTACTTTTTACTATTTTTATAACGCGTATATTTATAACTGTTATACTATTGTTAGTTCTTTCATATTGAAGTTTTTTTTACTACTGAAAAATATTAATATGACCATTCCAACTATATGTATTATCACTAATTACTTTTGTCCATATATAATAGTATTATAGTATTGTTTCTTGTCGTAGTTCACTGTTGCGTCATTTTGTTTTACTTTATGTCTATTTTATTATAAGTTTGAGTATAATATTATTATTCTCTATAGATAATAAAATTATCGTACAATTATTTTTGCTTAGCACCTACTATTTTTATCATTTTTGTAATTTTTATATACTTATTTTTTTTCTTGTACTTTCTTTACTTAAGAATTTTAAGTAGTTTATGACCCGCTCTTCTACAAAAGAGTTATCACTTACGATCCTGAGATTGAAAGATTTATTTGATTGCGCAGGAAAGAACATACATCGTCTTCCCAAGGAGCATCTTGTAATGAAATGGAAAACCAGGAAGCAGAGGACAGTAACCCACTTGGGATCCCACCACCAGTCCATGTAGAGGAGCAATTTGATGAAGTGGCGCCAAGGCCAGCAAATAAAATCCTTAGGGATTATGCTAGACCTGATTGCTTCAACTGTGAATCTATTGTCAGGAAGCCCCCAGTGGCAGCCAAAAACTTTGAAATCAGGACCGGCCTGATTCAGACAATTCAACAATCTTGTATCTTCACTGGCGATACAAGTGAAGACCCACATAGTCATTTGATTGATTTTTTAGAACTTGTAGAAACTGCTAAGTACAATGGAGTACCTCCTAAAGCTATCAAGTTAAGGCTATTTCCTTTTTTTTAAAAGGAGATGCCAAGACTTGGTTGCGAAGTTTGCCTCAAGGGTCCATTACGACATGGGACCAGATGACTCAGAAGTTTTTAAACAAATATTTTTCCCCTGCTAAAACAACAAAGTTAAGACAAGACATATCTAATTTCTTGCAGACCGACACTGAGTCAGTTTATCAAGCTTGGGAAAGATTAAAAGCAATGTTAAGAAAATGCCCACACCATGACATTCCTGAACATATGCAATTGTACATTTTCTATCACGGGCTAAAACCCTCTGCTAGAAATGTGATAGATGCAGCTGCAAGAGGATCTGTAATGGGAAAAACCACAGAGGAAGCATTGCAACTGTTGAATGAAATTTCTGAGAACGCTATCCAATGGCCATCTGAGCGTGTAATCATTAAAAAGGCTGCTACGGTAAATCAAGTTGATGCTTTAAATACGCTAACGCAGTAGATTGTTTCTTTGGCACAAAAGTTTGAATCTTTTCAGATGAATACACAACAACCAAACCACTTAGAGGCTTGTGACATGTGCGGAGGAAACCACCAGAACCATGAATATCAAGCAACCAATCAAACAGATGAACAAGTTAATGTCATCGGTTACAAGTCACATCCTTTTGGGAGTCCAATGGCACAGAAGCATCCAGGATTTCAGTGGAGTAACCCAAATGGTGCAGAAAACTCTCAAAGCTTCCAGAAACAACAGGTACAAGGTCCGCCGGGATACCAGAGTCAAAATCGTGGGCAACCGAGTTACAGACCTTATCAGCAAGCATGACCATATCAACAAGCAGGGTCATACCAGCAGAGGCCCCAACAAGCTCATCAGAGTCTTGATGACCTTTTGTACAAGTATATTAAGGTCACTGATGAAAAGATGGAAAGCCAAAATTCATTCCTCAAAAATCTAGAAATTCAGTTAAGCCAATTGGCAGCTCTTGTGTCAGAATTCAGGGTCCCTTACCAAGCAATACAGAGAAAAATCCAAAGGAGCACATTAAGGCCATCACTTTACGGTCAGGTAAGGAACTTGATGAACCTTATGCAGGCAGACAAGAAAAGAACCAGACAGAACAACAGGTATACAAGGGTAAGAATTTTGAAAAACTATCTGAACCATCAAAGGAGAAAGAAATAAAGAATAAGGAAGAAAAAATTTCTGAAAAAATGGCTGCCCCACCTGTGACAATTCCTTTTCCACAAAAAATGAAACGAGAGAAGCTTGATGGTCAATTTGCAAAGTTTTTAGAAATCTTAAAACAGATTCATATTAATATTCCTTTTACTGATGCTTTGTTGCAAATGCCTCCATATGCTAAATTTTTAAAAGAAATTTTGTCAAGTAAAAGGAAATTGGAAGAAGTTTCCGTGGTAATGCTTACTGAAAAATGCAGTGCTATACTTCAAAATAAGCTACCACAAAAACTTGGTGATCCTGGCAGTTTTACCATTCCATGCACTTTGGGAGGTGTATATTTTGAAAAAGCACTTTGCGATTCTGGAGCTTCAATAAATTTGATGTCATTTTCTATCTTTAGAAAATTGGATCTTGGTGAAATGAAGGACATAAGTGTTTCTCTTCAGTTTGTAGATCAAAGTACTAAAAAACCTAAGGGAATAATTGAAAATGTGCTTGTAAGAGTAGATAAGTTTGTGTTCCCTGTAGATTTTATAGTGCTTGAAATGAAAGAATGTCCTGATGAACCAATAATTTTGGGTAGACCATTCCTTGCTACAGGAAGAGCAATCATAGATGTTCATCAAGGGCAACTAATCTTGGGAGTTGATGAAGAAAGAGTCATTTTTGATATGCAAAAGATACTAAGATTTTCAGGAGATGAGGCATCATCTTCATGTTTTTCTATTGACATGATTAGTGATCTTGCAGATGAATTCAAAGATGATCAATTAATTTCAGACTCAATGGAAAGATGTTTGACCAAATCAGGCACCGCACAAGATGATGATCCCACAATTAGGAGAGAAGCTGAAATAATGGAAAAAGATTCAGAGGATAAGGAGATGCAATCAGAAGAAGTTCAACCAAAAATTGAACTCAAAGTTCTTCCCTCTCATTTAAAATATGTTTATCTTGAGCAAGAACTATTTCCAGTAATTATTTCATCTTCTTTGACCGCAGAACAAAAAAAAAGACTTATTCAAGTCTTAAAAGCACACAAAGGAGCCTTAGGGTGGACTGTAGAGGATATCAAAAGGATTAGTCCAGCAATTTGTACGCATAGAATCCTCATGGAAGATAGCTACAAGCCAATAATCCAACCCCAAAGGAGATTGAATCCTGCAATGCAGGAAGTGGTGAAAAAGGAGATTGTCAAGCTTCTAGCGGCAGGTATTATTTACCCAATTTCAGATAGCCCTTGGGTAAGTCCAGTTCAGGTAGTACCAAAGAAAAGAGGTATGACAGTTATAAAGAATGAAAATAATGAACTCATACCTACGAGGACTGTTACAGAATGGAGAGTCTGTATTGATTATAGACGTCTCAATAATGCTACCAGAAAAGATCATTTTCCTTTACCATTTATCGATCAAATGTTAGAAAGAATTGCAGGATATGGTTTTTACTGTTTTCTTGATGGTTATTCAGGGTATAACCAAATACCAATTGCACCCGAAGATCAGGATAAGACAACTTTCACATGTCCTCATGGCACATATGCCTATAGGAGAATGCCATTTGGTCTGTGCAATGCCCCTGCTACATTTCAGCGTTGCATGTCAGCAATTTTTTCTGACATGACTGAAAAATTTCTTGAAAATTTTATGGATGATTTTACACTCTTTGGCAAATCATTTGAAGATTGTCTTTACCACTTGACTTTAGTTCTTAAGAGATGTGAAGAGACAAACTTGATTCTGAATTGGGAAAATGTCATTTTATGGTTACAGAGGGAATTGTTTTAGGACATAAAATCACTGCTAATGGGATAGAAGTTGATAAGGCTAAAATTAATCTTATAGCAGGATTACCCCCTCCCACAACTGTTAAAGGCATTAGAAGCTTTCTAGGTCATGCAGGTTTTTACAGACGGTTCATAAAGGATATTTCAAAGATATCAAAACCTCTGACTAACCTCTTGATGAAAGATGTTAAGTTTGATTTTTCAGGTGATTGTTTGATAGCTTTTTGACTACCCGTTAAGGAGAAATTTTTCAACTTCCCCTATAGTTGTGTCCCCTAAATTGGAGTCAACCTTTTGAGGTATATGTGTGATGCTAGTGATACCAACAATTGCGTGTTTTAGGCCAAAGAAAGGATAAGATTTTTCGTCCCATTTACTATGCCAGTAGAACACTGAATGAGGCTCAACTGAATTATGCCACAACAGAAAAAGAGTTACTGGCAGTAGTATTTGCATTTGATAATTTCGTTCTTATTTGATAGGAACAAGGTCACTGTTTTACTGACCATGCAGCTTTAAAAATACCTCTTAGCAAAAAAAACGCTCGACCTATGATTGTTAAGAATGGATTTTTACTTCTGCAAGAATTTGACCTTGAGATAAAAGATAAAAAAGTAACAGAGAATCAGGTAGCTTGCACATTTGTCTAGACTAGAAAGACCCTCCCCTTGAGTTTCAGCGAGATAAAAGAAGAATTTCCTGATGAACACATTTTTTTAGTCACTTCTATTGTAACTCAACCACCCTGGTTCGCAGATATTGCTAACTACTTGGTTGGAAGATGGACACCCCAAGATCTCTCTTACCAGCAGAGAAAAAAGCTTATTTCTGATGCTAAGTATTATTTGTGGAATGAACCTTACTTGTTCAAAATTTGTGCAGATAATATCATCAGGAGGTGTGTACCTGAAGAAGAGATGACCAAAATTTTGTATCACTGCCATGATGGAGCAATTGGAGGTCATTATGCTGCAAACCGTACGACATTTAAAGTATTGGAGGCCGGATTTTTCTGGCCAACACTCTTTAAAGATGCCCGAGCATATGTTACACAATGTGACAGGTGTCAGAAAACAGGTAATATCACTAAGAGAGATGAGATGCCATTACAATCAATACAGGTATGTGAAATATTTGATGTTTGGGGAATAGATTTTATGGGTCCTTTTCCTTTTTCTCATTCATTTGAATATATCCTTGTGGCTAAGGATTATGTATCAAGATGGGTTGAAGCCATCCCCACAAGGAAGAATGATGCTCATACAGTGTGTAATTTTCTTAGAAAAAATATTTTTACTAAATTTGGCACACCTCGAGTCATCATTAGTGATCAAGGAACTCATTTCATGAATAGATAATTTTTTGCTTTGCTATCAAAATATGGTGTGACTCACAAAACTGGAACACCATATCATGCTCAAACATAGGGGCAAGTTGAAGTTTCCAACCGTGAGTTAAAAAGAATTCTTGAAAAGATGGTTGGAATTCAAGAAAAGACTGGTCTTTAAAATTAGATGATGCATTATGGGCATACCGAACGGCGTTCAAAATGCCAATTGGAACATCCCCATTAGAACACAAAGCTTTTTGGGCACTAAAAGCATTAAACTTTGAATTAACCTCTGCTGGCAAAAAGAGATTTTTTCAGGTTAATGAATTGGAAGAAATGAGGTTGCAAGCCTATGAAAATGCCAGAATTTTCAAAGAAAAAACAAAAATATGGCACGACAATTTGATCTGGAAAAAAAGTTTCAAAATTGGAGATCAAGTACTTCTTTACAATAGCAGGCTGAGGCTATTTCCAGGAAAATTAAAATCCAGATGGACAGGTCCTTATAATGTTACAGATGTTACTCCATATGGGGCAATTGAAATTCAACAGATCAATGGAGGAGACAAATTTAAGGTAAAATGGTCACAGGTTAAAGTTGTATTTTGGAGGACATTTTGAGCAACAACCATCGATAACCTTGATAGCCTAAACATTCTATTGTTATTAAGTCGAGCTGACGACATTCAACTCAGAACTATAATTTTTTTACCCGTAGCCATTGAGGGTGAAGCAATGGAGCCTCATAAGCCCAATATAATTTATATGAATAAATGCTTAACCAATTGATCTGGTTAATATCCAGATTATTGTACAACCGGGACATCCCATGAAGGCCTCTACAAAAACAGAGCCATCTATACAGGAGTAATTCCATGGTGGTCTGTATGCCTAAGTCACTGGTTGGTTAACCATCTAATGTGTAAATTAATTATTAGCTCAGGTAAATTTTTTAGTTTATATCAAAACCCGGACCCCATGATTGATAAGGTCTATAAGCTAGCCCAGTCTATTACACATAGAATATGTGTGGTCACAGTTTCTTTCAAGCTTTCTTCTGTGACTGTAAATTTGAAAGCTAAAAAGATTTTTATTTTATTTTATTTTCAAATAGTTCTTTAGTTCTTTATATATGTATAACTGGTGTAAAATATTTTGTTATTAGTAAAATATTGAAGTGTAGTTGTCGTACTAATATATGCACCTTATCTTAATCTTAGCTACTTTGTTTG
The DNA here is from genome assembly GCF_001879085.1 of Nicotiana attenuata. Lineage (NCBI taxonomy): Eukaryota > Viridiplantae > Streptophyta > Magnoliopsida > Solanales > Solanaceae > Nicotiana > Nicotiana attenuata. Next base: position 130,480 of record NW_017671488.1, read on the forward strand.
CACTTTGCTGATCTAACATATTGATAACGTGATTTATTTTTGGTTAGTATTGAAGAAAGGAACAGGTTATAAAGCTGGATGCTTAAGCAACAAAACATTCTTCAATGCTTGGGTAGTACCTGTCAAGTTCAACAGTTAAATAACCACACAAAAAATGTTTTAATTTTCGTAAATAAAGTACTACTTATATATAATTCTCTTTCATGGATTATCATTTTACTGTGGGTATTAAATTCACAAAATAAGATCTCTTCATTTTTTAAATATTAACTCTTTTCTTCTTGAATCACATAACTTCCAAGTTTATTATTCCAATTTTGTGAAAGCAATGATTTGCATCTTCAACTCAAGAAATCATTGGAATTGAGAAGAGTTATGAACATCAACAGGTAGATTCAGTAATTCTTTACTAGAACTTGCTCAGAATGTTTGTCAAGGCGAAATAATAGTTGACACTAATTTCTGAAAAACGAATTAGGCTTTCTTTGATTTCTTCTTTTTGGCCTGAAAATGCAACCAAAAAAAAATGTATCCCTAGTACCCAACTTTGAAGCCTATAAACCATTCTTTCTTGCCACACCACAATCTGAACTAGCAAATTATAGGTACCCATGTATATGTAATTACTTCTTCCTAATTGTTTCTCTTCAGCTGAAAATTCAATGATGGAGCTCATAAAAAAAAATTGGCGACAGAAAAGGCAAAACAGCAGTATACATATTGTCACGACCCAATTTCCAAACCCGGTCGTGATGGCGCCTCTCGTGAAGACAAGGCAGCCAACTAACCCAAATCGTCTCTTTAACATTTATTAAACATAAACGAATAGGTGAATATAGCTTAACGACAATAATAACCAGTATGTACAACCCAACACAACCCGACCGGGGAGTCACAAGTCACAAGCGTCTAAAGAAACCTGAACACAACTACAGGGCCAATAATAATATATAAGGAAAAATCCTAGAAATCAAAAGACAACATCCGGTGCCGCGAACACTGGCGGTCACCTTACTCAGCTACAATAGCCATACCTTCAATCAGCTAATAACCCGCTACCGGGTGAACAATCCCTGCAACTGCACGCGAGGTGCAGGGAGTAAAGTGAGTACTTCCAACTCAGTGAGTAATAAGAGTAAATAATAACTGAGAGGCAAGAAATCACGTAAGAGCACTCCATCATGCTATATAGGACAGTACCACTCTTTGAGAAAACAGTAAAACCGTGAAAATCCTTTAGAAAATATCTGGCTCAGTTTAAAACCTCTTTTGAAAACATCCTTTTCCAACAGTCAAGCAAATGAACGCNTAATTGTATTAGCAATAAGCAATTATTCCTTAGAGAAATACATGTAAAAATTGAGATTTTATTTTAATATATTATCAAGTGAATTCAACGATTCCCAACTCTTTTAAATTATAAATATTCCGCAAGTTCTTGGTTTTTATTTAAGTAATAACAAGCTTTAAACCTCACTCACTTTCCATCCAATTGATTCTCTCAAATAGTAGTTGAAATATTAAAAGTCTGTAGCATAGACGTTCCAATCTCTGTGGGACGATATCATAAACTATACTAGAATTTGACAAAGCACGAGCAGGAAAATCCTATACACATTGGCCTCGTCACTACTCAATCTTACGCGAGCGCTTGTTATAAATCGAAAATTGAAGGATTGTAATGGCACTACGAATGTGGTGCGGGATGATTCTCCCGGTATAGTTGATTGGACTATTATAGTCTCATTATGGAAGGATATTCTATTGTTCAGCTCAGCAATAGAACTTCTAAGAGCCTTGAGGCTGGGCATAGGTTGCCACGATGCTTATGAGCGATTATTCTGCAATATTGTTGTGATGGTAGGATGTTTGCCCACGTTTCGGGGCAGTGAATGACTTGAAGGGAGGTTTACTCAGTACATAATCACGAGATTCAGTATTTTAATCCCGGAAGGGAAAGGCAATCAAACTAAGGATGGTCAGATATGGACTGATGGAAGTAATGAGACTTGGTAATTGCAAGCGTGGTGGAGTTTTCTCCTATGATGGGGTACTGTTGTCCTAGTTGGACGTATTAAGTTTGTCGGTGTTATGATCTTCTACAATCTGCCTTTGGGGCAGGACATCGGGAAATAGTATCGGAGATGCAACTATCAGATATCGCAGGGTGCGGTGGTTTTGGATTGAATCGGTATTTCAAATGTGGCGGTTCGAGAAGGATGACCTTCGAAAAAGTTTGGAGTTAGTAGCAAATTGTGGATTCAAGTACTATGAAGATAAATTTTATTAAGACAACGACTGAGCAACAGAAGATGAGAAGGACATATGGGAAGTGTCAGGCGGAGTTTTAAACTTCTAAAGGGCCAGGCTTAGGGAGCGCAGGCCGAGCAGTTGATTAAAGAAGTGAGTTTGCCCAAAATGGGAGAGCAACAGAGCTGTGTAGGGGCTTGGTAATGAGATGACTATGCACCTTAAGGGAGTCTGGAACGATTTGAGAATATTGGTGCTTGGTTATTGGGGTCTACGGATCTAATTTGAAGTAGGGGTTCTTGTGCGGCCGAAGATTTAATAAAACGGAAAGGAGCCGCTTAAATGAAGAAGGATGTAGCATGACTTGAATTGAAGGGATGTTGTCGCGCACTTAAATGATGTCCACGAGGGGTAAATGGACCTGTGCAGCTGGAGAGTGAGCTCAGACTCAGGAAGGGTCATTGACGTCGAAGTGATTGTACCCCCGTGCAGCGGCGTTGGAGGATGCCGGGGAAAGCTTTCTATAGGTGGGTTACCCAAGTGAGCAGGTTAGCAGTCGTGTGGTTGGCGAGGCTCCTGCGAAGATGTAGCAGAGAGATCGATCGTGCGAATGCAGTGGGTGAATCAGAGTATAAAAGAATGGGGCTTTGCGGAAGGAATCCGAGAATTTATGCGGTTGATCGCGCAAGGTTATGTTGATGAAAGCTGGGGAATCTTGGTGAATACCAGAGTTGTGAAATAATGGCTTCATGCTAAGTGGGAGAGTCCCACCGCTTATGATTGGGTTGCATGGTTAACTACTTGCGAGATTTTTGGCTATTAGCATATCGACGGGCTATTTCAGCTATGGAAAGGAACATAAGTGGTAATTGAAGTAAAGGAAGTATTAAAGGTGGGCTATCGTTGGCCCTATTGGCCCATGTTCAGACTTGGGAAAAGATTCAGGATTTTGCCTTGTACAGATGCGGGTTCTCAGGGAAGTGATTCGGCGCGTTCTTCGCCAAGAGGTATTCAGTTGATGGAAGACTCATGGAGTTGACTATATTCGGGGCCAAGTCAGAGCGGGTGGCTCTTAGAAACGGTCCTAGTAGATCCCGAGGGATAAAGTGTGGTGCCCAATAATTTCAAGCCTATGAGTACAGTTAAGGATCAAGATTGTAACAACTTATGAGAAGGTGCCCAGAATGTTCTATGATATTTTGACTTGTGGTGTAGCATTTGAGAGATATGAAATAGTTCGTGGGATTTGAGACAGCATGGCCTCGTGACTCAAGGTCACTCGGGGTAAGTGTAGAGGGAGTATGTTATGTGTTAAAGAGAGTTAGTATTATTTCCAAGGAAATCAAGGATAAACTGGAAGGAGGTAGATTGATTAGCCATAGTTGAATTGGCATATTGGGGTCAGTGATCAGTTCATTTAGCGTGATCAAGTTATGTGTATGATTTGTGGCGGTACGTGTGAGGCTTGTCGGCCGCCGTAATTGATGTTATTCAGAAGCATTCTTCTGTTATGACTTGTTAAGTGGAAGCGGATTCCAGAAGGGCTGTGGTGCCTTAGACCATTACTTAGAGATTTGTGCATTTCCATGGTCATAAGAAATTGCCTGTGTGTTACTATGATTCTCCTGAAGTGAGTTCAGTGAAAGGCTTTTATGTGATGAAGT
>NW_017671488.1:139756-140085 GCF_001879085.1 Nicotiana attenuata
AGCCAACATTAGGGCTCCAATCCCTGAGTTGCGCCTTTTAGACATAGGACCTCCATTCCCTAGTCGCCTTTTGCCAACATTAGGTGTTGGCCCAAGTTCAGATGAAGTTTTGAAGATTGACAAAATGAACTCAGTCATGAACCAGGTCCATCATGTGAGACACAGTGTTGATATGCTTACACATGTGACATACGCGTGAAGAAGATAAGTCTCAAGGATCAGCAACAATATCTTCTGAATTGATCGAAAAGATTGCATATAGGATAAGGAGTTGAAGTCTCCTTATGAAAAGAGAATTATATCCGGATCAAGAATATGGATTAGGAGTT
>NW_017671488.1:141029-176240 GCF_001879085.1 Nicotiana attenuata
ATTACCGCCCTCCATGACCCTTGTGATGGCCCTTGAAAGGTCTCCAATGGTCAACTTATGAACCAAACCCTGTTTAACTTATGGGCTGAATAATGTGCCCAATTCCAACAACTTCAGGCCATCAGTCATCGAGCCTTAAAGCTCTGAGCAGGGCTTCCAGGCTGTCCAGGCCAATGAAAACAGAAGCAAGGAAGGCCAAGGAATTGAATCCAAGAACTCAAATATTTGGAACAAAATGAAAAATCGATTTTCATTTAATCTAGCACAACTATGAACCAGGCAACTGAGTAAAAACACACTGAACAAGACTATTTTCATCATCTGAACCCAAAATTAATCCAAAAGAAACTAATCCAAACGAGTACTGAAAAGAAAGAATAATACTCACAAAAAGAAAATGGATACTTACTATCTATGGCTTACAACCAATAGAACTGGTGCGGAAGCGTTTGAACTTCATGATGGTGAACTGTACATTGAGGCACTAGCCTGGATTTCTCAATGGCCTGGCTCTTTGGTCACAGTTCCCCATATATGAGCCAAGAATGAAGGAGAAAACAGAGATGAGGCCCATCGAAAATTTATGACCATACCTTGGCCATACGCGGCAATACGTAACCTCTAAACCCCCTGGCCTTTCCATCTGATTAGTTGGTCTAACGCGACAACGTCGAAGAAACCAGATCGGAACTTGAAAGAGAGAAGAAGGAGAATACTGATCTTTGATTTGAAGAGGAGGGGTGGTTTTTGGAAAGAAAATAACAGTGTATTTGGAATGGGGACCATGAGAGTGGTTATTTGGTCAAGTTTTCATGGAGGATTTGGAGGTCAGTCGCTGCCCAAGCAAAAAATGGGCATTTCCGGTGGCGGCGGCGGGTGGTGAGAGATAGGATTGGAAGAGAACGACATAGATGGAGTCTAGGTGTAATGTTTTTATGACATTCATACATTTTAATTAAATGGGGGAAGTGATTGAGCCCTGGATTTGAAGGAAAAACGATGGCCAAAGATTAATCGCCACATGACTAACTTAGAAACGCCGTAGTATTTTCCCATAGCTACTCATTTCAGGAGTCTTCACAAAGCTGGGTGCTTTGGACCGGGTATTTGGGGTGAATTTTTGGGTCTTGGTTTTGGGCGTGTGACAAGGTTTTTGCTTGGGCTCTGGTGATTTTGTTTTAACACTGGCCAAAAATTATTTGTTTTTTTCATTCTTTTTTTTCACTTTAAAACCAAACTAAATTAAACACTAAAAATTAATTCAACTACTAGATTAAGCTATAAATATTAAACTAACCAATTTAAAGAAACTAATAAACCTAAAAACTAAAATTAAAAACCAAGACAAAACAAATCAAAGTTTCTTTGTGATTTTTTGTATTTTGTACAAAGCCTAATTACTAATATGTAAGACATTAAATCCTAAATGCCCAATGCAATATTTTTTTTGTATTTTATGAATTAATTTATAGGACTAGAAGTGGCACACACAATAAAAAACACACACAATAAAATTAACGCCAATTAAATCCCTAAAAATCATATAATAAAGAGAAAATTCCTCTAATTTTAAGAATTCTGTAGAGTAATTCAAAGTGAGGCAAAAATCATGTGCTACACAGCTGCCCTCTTGCTCGAAGACACGAAGGGTTACGGGCCAAAAATAAATGACAATTAATGAGGGATTTTTTTGCCCTGCTCGGTCAACTCCATGAAAGCATTTTTAAAAAACTCTGACCACGAACCTTGCTTCAGAGGTTTGCCTACAATATCCTTTGGCGATAAAGGAATCAGGTCAGTGTAGTTCTAGAAGTTTTGGTAGCTGGACTTATTCAGGAGCTGTTGATTTCACTGCTTGTTGCTGCTGCACTGAGCTTGTGACCTCCTTATTACACCAAAGGAAAAATCAAAGCTAAGCTACGCTATGCCTATCAACTAATTGAGTTACAAGATTCCTGATCTATTAAAAATCCTCTTGAAGCTTGATCTTGAGTCCTTAGCTGATTTTTGCTGGCGGACTCCGATCATGATCTTGATTGCTCGAAGCTATAGTGTCGGTTTTTTTCTTCAGCATTGGATCAAAGCTGGGACAGGCAGGCTTGGTGACTTCAGTCAGGTTTTGAGCGGTCGCAGTCTTTTTCGATTCAGCATTTGAATCACTTCTCTTGTTTTTTGTTCCTTTTCTTCTTTTCTTTTATTTTTGATTGAGATTCAACTCTTTTGATCGTCTCGAACCTGTGCCCTGTGCTCGAGGTCAAACCGGTAGAGGGGGTAATTCTCATATTTGTGAAGGGTAGTTTAGGAAAGAAAATAGAGAATCCTGCAGTAGCTGAAAGTAGAACCCCCTAGAACCTTCTAGATGGGGGTTCCAATTAGAATTTCTGAAGCTTAGTGGTATAGCTTGGGAAACAAGTCAGTCCTTCAAGGACTTTTAAGCTAAAAACTGAAAATAAAGAAGGGGCTAGGGTGCAAAGTAAAAATCTGAAATGGCCCTAATCTTTGTCTATAAAAGGGCAGTACCTCTGCCTTGCAGAATAAGTTTAGAAGCCTAGAAAAAGAATCTGAAAATTTAAAATTCAAAGTGGGAAAAGTCTAGAAAAATCTGAAAATTTGAAATTCAGAAGTCCTACAAGCTAGAGAATCTGAAAATTTGAAATTCAAATCCCAAAATCAAAATTTGAAATCTGAAAGTTTGAGAGTTCTAAAAGCCTGAAAAGCTACTAAAAATTCAAAAAAAAATTATGCAGAAGTTGAGAGTTTAGATACATAGACATTAGATCTTAGAGAAGAGAAAATCCTGAAAAATCAACACAAAAAGGGTTTAGGAATCCAGCAGAATTACTGTTTGCTTTCAACTGGTTGAGAAATGTTTAAAGTTGTCCATTGAAGTTTGGTGTTGGATCCAGCTGGGTCACTATTCAATTTGTTTGAATTTCAAAGCATTTCAAGTCACTAGTTGGGTTACTATTTGCTGCTGATTTCCTCTACTACTTGCTGATACTTCTGCTCCTTTTTTGCTTCAATTTCCAGGTATTTGCCTAACCTTCGAATGGCTAGAGGTTATGGACATATGTAGTTGAAGTCTGGTTCGAACGAAAGGCTGTTCCAAGCTTGATTGCATTTTCTGATTCCTTGTCTTGTTCACTGGATTTATATTAAGAAATGTAATCCTATATGTTGTTTCAATTTACTGATTTATGCACTTGAAGTGTCACATTGTTCAGTTAACCAATAGTAAAAGCAACAGGCATGCGAATTTGACATTATACAGCATGTTTGCTGTGGACTGTATTATTCCTTTAGTCGAATCCTGTTTTAAGTAGTTGAATCATGTATAATTAAATTAGGATTGCTGTAAGAATAGCTTTGGATTAATTAGTTGGGCTGAGAGTAGTGTAGAACCTGTATTAAATCTGGAAGCGGCACTGTTTAGCAACTACCGGGATTTGGATGCCCGAGTGGATCTTTCTTTGCTTGGTATGTTAGATTTTGGATATGATGTTGGGGTGTAGACTGGTTGTCTCAGTGTTGGGTTATTCAGGACTATTGCGCTATGGGCTATGCCGGAAACGCCACGGGATGAGTGGCGAGGTGTGTTGGGTTACGTTCTAGCAGAGTGGTTTATATTTCAAAGACCCAGCGGACGGCTGGGAAGGATTGCTTTTCTTAATTGGGCCTTCGTGATGGACGTCAGTGCAGAGGTTTCTACCATTGATGCAGTCCCGGTGTTGAGGGACTTTTCGAAGGCGTTTCTTGTGGCCGGGCATGTCGCCGGGCGAGGTTGTGGATTTCGGTATTGATTCGGTGCCGGGCACCGTATCGTATGGCTCCGGTAGGAGTTGTAGTAGTGGAAGTAGCAGCTTCAGGCCTCCTTGTTAGTGAGTTTGTTGGCAGGCCAATGTGGATGCGTGTTCTAACTTGAGTCGGCTTGGTTGGCCCCGAATTGTATTGCTGAGGGATAGGTTGATTCGATCGTTATTGAGCTTGTTAATGATCTGGGGAGATCTATGAGTTGCTTTTCTGTGTTGTGAGACGTTAAGATTTGTTGGTTAGGGGCACATGTGGTGCGGTTCTATTGGGGATTCATAGTGGATCTACAACCACATCATAGCCCGCACATGAGAACTTCCGTCTCCACATCCACACGGCACATGAATCATCATATCCGATCCCAGTTTCGCTGTCCAAACACATGCACACCTTTAATACGCAAACATTCCACGATAGATACGCTAAAATTTCCCTGTGCCACCAAGCAAACCCGAATACCACCAGTCGATCCAACAAGAAGGTGCCGCAATACTACCGAAGTATCAATTTAATCACATTACCCTTTTTCTGAAACATATACTCTCGTCAGATCACTTCCAATTAGCAGTACCATTTCCTTGATTGTTTGAGGCTACCCGTTGCCTAAGAGTTTTATTAACTTCCTTTCAGAATCGAACTGTAACCTAGCACACACCAGTCTCGGTCCTCCACAACATACCGCACATACCCTACCATCCAAGGATAACATAAAAACTTTTATCTCCCTTCCGAGCCACAGACATCTACGCACTCAACTAGTCAAGAACTTCCATTGGTCCCATCTAGAAGAAAATCATTACACATCCCATGCCTCTCACCTTCGAAAAAAATGCACTTCTCCAACCACGGTAGAAATCAACAAGAACTCTCCCAATTCCGTTTGCACAAATTAAACTGCCAAGACTGAATCCTTCTAACTTGACCAAGCTAAGCAAGCCATCAAAACCTAAGAGCGGTGCTACAGAATACCTGTAAGAACTCATTACCTCGAACGCACACAAAGAATTAATCATATCCTTTCCATACCGATTCGGTCTACTATCAAGCTACTCCATCCATCTAAATTTCCTTCTGATTCATCTCCAACTTGATATTTCCCCTTGCTGTAGCACCACAATTCCTCAACCCAGGCTTACCACACGAGACCCAAGCATAAGACCACACTGTCTAAGACCCATAAGCCACCGAATACTCTCTCAGATATTCCCAGAAATACCACATTCCAGAATACTTTACTCTGAAGAACTTCCTGCGAATCTAAATCTGTTACCTTTACTTTCCTAATACTGGTACATAGAATCCCATAATTAACATAAAAATACCACAAGTCTTGACCTCTTCCAATGAAAACACAGTCTCTAACCACATACACAACCTTAAGATACCCGATTGTTCCCTGTAGAATCTTGAACACATTAGAACCATTCTCGAAAGTCATTCACTCTTTATTCAAACTGCAACTTACCTAACCTAACGAACAGAACCACTCGTGCCTCATTGGCACTTCGACACCGCAAAATGAAATCCTCATCCCAGTACAACCAAGCAACTTCCTGCTCTATGCACCGAGCATTCTTCACCAACAACCACTCAAGACATCCCGTGATTCTCTTTCCCCCATGAAGCATAATATAACCTTTGTCGAAATCTTCCTTTACTCGAGCCATTCTCGGTCTCAATTTCCGCAAGCCATATCTGATTCACTCGCACACCTCAAAATGGAACCAACATAGCACCTAACCGTGCAATCAACTAATCGACACACTCCCCCACTTGGCTCGGAGCCATAGGTCCAGATACACTCAATAACTCATAACACTTTTACTCTATTGATGCCATAATACCATAGTGAGATTAAACTCAAATCATTTGCAAGCTTGTGAAAACACAAATCATCTAGTACTGTAAATCTTCTGCAATTCTCGCATTCATCCCCGCAATAGCTAAGCCCACTCTCTTAGGTGACCCAAAATTTCAAATTTCAACACGTACTTTTCACTTGCACATGAGATCTCCTAACACACACATAAGGATCACACCACTTTAGAACACTCCGCAGGAGATAACCCACCTGCTTCGCCTTAATATAACATTTCTGTATACCTTCCACCGTCATACACATTACACAGTTACTTAGTCTTCCTGAGTCTGAACTCATACCGCAACATGAAATTTACTTCACTCCCATCTAGGAGACATGAAAAGATTCTTCACGCGCCCATCACTCGGGGCTACACGTCCAGTCACAATAGAAATCAAGCACTTATTAGTTCATCTATCATCCAGCAGGCTTCCCTCGTCACTTCCAAGTCACATAAATACATCTCGCAGTACTAACATACTCATCACGTGGCTATCCAGCCGTCACTTCCACTAATAGGGACAATACCGAAAGTATAAGTTCAAAACACTTATTACCACAATCAGCACCTCGGTGCTCAAGCCATAGGCAAAGATCCGACCTCAAGTCCTCTAGACTGGCCCAACATAAACACACAGAGATTACATCTCGCCCCTCAATCGAGGAATCACAAGCCATCAAGGCACATTTGATACTGAGTGCTCATGCGCGCATACGAACACGTGGAAGGAATTTCAAGAGTTTCTTTTCAACCTAAATCAAGGATGCACGATCAGAATTCAAGAATGTGAAGTTTTCCTAAAGGTTCTGCAGCCTCTCGAGGATAAATACAGACGTCTCCGTACCGAGCCGCGAGACTCTACTAAACCTGCTCATGACTCGTGAGACCTAGTAACCTAGGCTCTGATACCAACTTGTCACGGCCCAAATCCCAACCCGGCCGTGATGGCGCCTCTCGTGAAGACAAGGCCAGCCAGACCAATACAGAACACCTCTTTTAAGCAGTTATTTACCATTAAGCAATTATGAAGCATGATTTAATAACAATAAATTCGCGGAAACATAGATAATAATAGAAGAACCATCCCGACACAGCCCAAACGGGGGTGTCACAAGTCATGAGCATCTATTAGAAAGTAAATCCACTACAGAGTCTAATATATACAAAACCGGAATAACGAACAAGGAAAAGAAAAATGGTGCTGCGAACGCTGGCAGTCACCTCTTTGACTCATATAACCCTGCCTTTGATCAGCCAAAACCCGCTACCGGGTGAATAGATACCTGCATCTGCACGCGAGGTGCAGGGAGTAAAGTGAGTACTCCAACTCAGTGAGTAATAAGAATAAATAACAACTGAGCAGTAAGAAATCACGTAAAGCACACCATCACACTATATGGAAGCAGGGCAAAAATCCTTTGAGAAAACAGTGAAGCGGTGAAATCTTTAAAAATATTTGGCTCAGTGTAAAACTCTTTGAAAATGATCTTTTCAACGGTTATGATAACAGTTAGTGCCGATAAGCACAAAAATCCACCCCTCGGGCACAAATACCATGGTATGACAGGTAAAAAGACAAGTAAATATGCAAATGAGCGCATAAAGGTTCGCCCCTCGGGCAATATCTCAAACAGTATCAGCCCCTCGAGCTCACTCTCATATCACTCTGCATAGTATCATATAGTAACCGCTGCGGCGCGCAGCTCGATCCACATCTCGCTGCGGCGTGTAGCCCGATCCATATCTCGCTGCGGCGTGCAGCCCGATCCGTATGGGTACCCGCGCTCACTGTGGGGGTGCAGACTCCGGAGGGGCCCCTTACGGCCCAAGCGCTATATCATCATAAGGCCTGAAAGCCCTCTCACATCACACTCGAGGCCTGAAAGCCTCCTCACATAACACTCGAGGCCTGAAAGCCTCCTCACATATCACTCGAGGCCTGAAAGCCTCCTCACATATCACTCGAGGCCTGAAAGCCTCCTCACATATCACTCGAGGCCTGAAAGCCTCCTCACATCACGCTAAAGGCCTGAAATCCCCACTAAGACCAGAAACATCATAAGCCCCTCGGGCATCAATAAAATAATAGTTCTTAGCCCAAACAACAGTGAAATATCATTAAAATCTCAAAATTTAATTAAAGCGGCTGAGTTTGCAAAACAGTATAATCATTAGGACTGAGTTCAAATAACGTATCAAAATAGTGAGAAAACAGTGATAGAAATCCCCGAAGGATTCATATAATCGGCATTAAGCCCAAAGCATGGCAATAAGCCCAAGTCATGATGATAAACAAAACAGCTCAGTCAATTACGCGGTAAAATATCAAACGGGACGGACCAAGTCACAATCCCCAGTAGTAAACAACCCCGCGCTCGCCATTAAGCACGTGTTTCACCTCAACATAGCACTACGTTGTGCAAATCCGGGGTTTCAAACCCACAGGATATCATTTACAATCATTACTCACCTCGAACCGGCGAAATCTCTAGCTCGCGACACCTTTGCTCCTCAATTCGGCCTCCACGCGCGTCGAATCTATCCAAAACCAGAACGAATACGTCACAATATGCCAATGGAACAATACCCAATCGAAAACAATCGAAAAATATCGAAATTCACGAAATTTGGAAAACCCGAGCCCCATGCCCACTTCTCGAAAATCAGAAAATTAATATCATCAGATTCCTTATCTCTCCACGAGTCTATACATACCAAAAACACTCAATTCGGACCACAATTGGCCCCTCAAATTCCAATTTAAAATCTTAAAATCCCACGCCCTAGTTTCTTTCAATTTAGCTAAATTCTCAAGAATTTCAAGGATAATTCCAAAATATAATCGTGTTTTTAACTCATAAAACTTACCTCCAGTCAATCTCCTTCGAATCCCTCTTCAAATGCTCCCAAGTAGCTCCCAAAATGCTCAAAAATGGTGGAAAATAGGTTTGGGTTCGCGGATGAAATGTTATTTTAAGCCCTTCTGCTCAGACCTCATTTCCGCTTCTGCGATACTTTTACCTCTTCAGCGGTATTCTCCCGCTTCTGCGGAATTACACTGCTGCGCTCAGGTCCGCTTCTGCGGTCCATATCCGCTTCTGCGGACGCCGCATATGCGGACAACCATCCGCTTCTGCGGAAGTCCTCCCAAGACCAAGAATTCGCACCTGCGACTCCCTAATCGCATCTGCGGAGCCGCTTCTGCGGCCCTTACTCCGCAGATGCGGAAATACCAGATATCTGCAAACCAGCTATCTCACAAATCCAAAATCCTTCCCGATGGCCATCCGAAATCACCCCGAGGCCCCCGGGACCTCAACCAAAATCACCAACACATCCTAAAACCTCGTTCAAACTTGTTCCAATCACCAAAACACCTCAAACAACACCAAAACCATCAATTCACATCGAATTCAAGCCTAAGTTTCCCAAAAACTTCCGAAACACGCATTTGATAAAAAACCCAACCAAACGACGTCCGAATGACCTGAAATTTTGCACACACATCACAAATCACATAACGAAGCTATAGCAACTCTCGGAATTCCATTCTGACTCCCAGATCAAAATCTCGCCTACCAACCGGAAATCGCCAAAAATACTAACTTCGCCAATTCAAGCCTAATTCTACACCGGACCTCCAAAACCAATTCCGATCACGCTCCTAAGCCATAAATCACCCAACGAAGCTAACCAAATCATAAAAACTCCGATCCGAACTCTAGGGGTGTTCATAAAAACCCGAAAAATCGAAAACCAAACCAAACCGACCAAAAAAACCGATACTTTTTAGTTTGGTTTGGTTTTGGTTTTGAATTTTAAAAATCGATCAAATTTGGTTTGGTTTTGGTTTTAATCAATAAATAACCGGAAAAAACCGAACCAAACCGACTATAGGAGTAGCTATTTCAAATTTATTATTACACCTATATATATTTATATTTTTATATAAAGTTTCAAAAATTTTATGGTGAATGTTAATCGTTTGCACTTTTAGTACAGTTTTTTTACCTTTATATTCTAGTTTGATTGGTAGTTTTCTTTTTTTAAGTGTAAGAATCCATTTCATGCTAGAAAAAAATATATTTTTAATTGAGTCCTTATATTATTCATCACTATTTAATTCAATTATCATCAATATATTTTAGTAAATAATAGATTTCTCAAAGGGCAATTGATTTGATAGTGTTACGTTGAAAGTGTGGTCGCCGGAATATGTGTTTGGTAGTGTATGTCTTATATTTAAGAAAAAACCGACAAACAACCGAAAAAATCGAAAAACCGACAAAACCCGACATAAACCGAATCGATAAAAAATCGACTTAATTGGTTTGGTTTGGTTCTAATATTTAAAAAATCGACTTACTTGGTTTGATTTTTTTTTTTAGGGGAAAACCGATCCAAACCGAACCATGAACACCCCTACCGAGCTCATATACAAATAAGTCAACTCTTGGTCAAACCTTTCAAATTCAAAGCTTTCAACTGAAACTGTTCTTTCAAATTCATTCCAAATTTTCCTGAAAACCAAAACCAACGGTCTACATCAGTCATAATACATTACACGGGGCAAGTCATGTCCGGGAACTGGCGATCAAGATGCAAAAGCTCAAAACGACCGGTCGGGTCGTTACATTGACCAGCTTATAAGCTTAGCCAAACACCCTCTTAGTCTTACTAACAAAAACTTGTATGAAATCATGGAAGCAAAATAATGATAGTCAATTACTAAAACTTCATTTAGCAATTCAATTCGGATGTCTTTATTAAAAGCGTCTAAAATAGTTAAAATATATTGCTCTTATGCCTTTTTAAAATTTTGAAATTGTATTCAAATAAGGAAATACTTTTAAAATCTTGAGATTGTATTTAAATAAGGAAATGTTTGACAATAAAAATTATTAGTCATTTTGAAATCATAAATATAAGGAAAATAATATAATGACTATTTTGTATAGTCGAATTCTATTTTAAAAGGGTAAAAATGATGAACGACATTTCACTAAGGAGCTTCGTGCTTTTAATATATATATATATATATATATATATATATATATATATATATATATATATATATATATATATATATAATATATATATATATATATATATATATATATATATATATATATTATATATAACCTTGAACAACTTTAGCGAATTCAAGTATGAAATTGCCCTAAAAGAAAAGGTTACAAGGTTGTGTTTTCAGTGGGAACATAATTCGATATCTTAAGGAGGCGAATTAAAAATTGATAAATAACCCACACGAAGTAAAGAAAGTTTTCTCCATATTTTTTTTTTTGGTCACAATTTGGAGTATATAATCTTCTCAATAAGAAGAATGCTACTCCCTCCGTTTCAATTTATGTAAACCTATTTGATTGAGTACGAAATTTAAGAAAGAAATGCAGACTTTTAAAACTTATGATCTTAAACAAGTCATAAAATTTGTGTAACTATACTTCTTTTTAAACTTATGATATTAAACATGTAAGTATGTCTGTGTGACAATAAAAACTGCTTATTGAGGACAAAGTTTGTGATTTTAAACATGTAAGTAATTCCAGAACAAAGCTTTGTTTCTACTATTAAACACTTGAACTCAAGCCGTATGTTTCTATCTGACACAACTTGCTCTGTCTTTGTAACAATATTAGTGCGTGTTATCAAACGTTTCCTACATGGCAAGGAGAACGAATAAAATTGTGACATATTGAAAATAAAAGAAACAAAACTTTAAAATTGTTTATGGAACCTCTCCCCCTTCCCTGCCAATCCTTTCTCCCCCTTCCCACTCAACTCTTGCCCAAATCAACTCCAAAGGCCTTTGCCCCGAGATCGTTTTCCTTCCCAACTCCACAGAGACCATGCTCTTTATTTTCCTCCTTTTCATTCTTGATTCTCTTGTTGACACTTTTTTGGTCTGGTTTTTAGGTTTGGGCAAGCTTAATTGTTTGACTAATTAGAGTTTATGACAGAATTTTATTTGACTCTTGTTCTTTATCCAACCAATTTCAGGTTTTACCTTTGCTAATCTTAGTATTTGCCATCCTTTCAAGGTTTCTAATTCATCATTTTTTTTACAGCCTGGAAAATTATTTGCATTTTCTTGTGATCTCAAGTTTGAAATATCGAAATCAGATAGCTGCTGCAAAATGATGATCAAAATTTCATAGCATCAAACTTTAAAAGCTTAATCAGAAGGTCTTGATATTTAAAAAAAAAGTCTTACTTTGTAATTAATTTGTTTGGTACCAAGCTTTAAATTGTGTTTCTTCTAATGATAAATTTGATCTTGGAAATGAGTGTTGAAGATTCTGGTAATAATAATGGTGACGAGGATGGTGGTGGCACCGGTGCTGTGGAGAGAGAAGGGAGATGATAAGGAAAAGTTGTGGTGGCACTGGTGGGCGGATGGTGGTGAATGTGTGGAGAGAGGAAGGGGAGGTGGCTATGGTAGTGGTTGGGAATTTGGGGAGTTTGGTAGTAGGAGAGAGAAGGGTAAGAAGTGAGAAAAAAAAAATTTAAAAGAAAAATATGTCTTTCACGCGCCTAGAGTAAGTCTATTACAACACTATGCCATGTCAGGGAATTGTGTCTAATAGACACATTTTAGGTTTGAGTTCAGGTGTTTAATAGGAACAAAGCTTTGATTAGGTGTTTAAATGAAAAAAACAGACAAGTTTAAGGATTTGCATATATATTCAGTCAAATATGTTAACATAAAATGAAATGGAGAGAGTATATATTTCATCTTCCATAAAAATAAAAATAGATAATCCAACTTACGGGTATGTGTTTGAACGCAAAAGTTGGTGCCATAAGCCAACTAGGACATATAAAAACCTTGAAAGACAAATTAGTGGTAGCAACTAGCAATGTATGAAATGTATATTACCAAAAAAAGAAGTATATATGAAATAATGCACAATAACGTTACTTAAAACTATCCAAGGTGCTGGTTAATTAGAACCTTTAAATACAATATCTTGTGTGTTTGGTAGGATGGAAATATTTTCCGAATAATTATTTTGTATTTTCTTTTGTTTGGTTACACTAATTGTTAAAAATATTTATTTTATTAATTTTTGGAACAAAAAATAATTATTTTAAAAGAATTTTTGTTTTCTGAAATTAGTGAAAAGTAACTTTCCTACTAATCCAAGTGAAGTCATTTTCTGGGTTAAAAATTATTGGGTGTGCGACTAAAGTCCCACATTGGTAGCTGAAAAGATTGAGAGCCTACATATAAGGTGTGGATGCCTCTTAATGGTGTGAGTCCTTTTGAAAAAAATCATGCAGACTTGAGGCAAAGCGGACAATATCACACTATGTTAAGAGTATCATTGGGTCCTTTTAGCTCAACAACTGATATTAGAGCCCAGATTCAACGAGACGAGTATGGTGATGGCACAGTGATGGTATGAAGATCCGTTTGGACCCGTGATTGGGTGTGCGGACTAAATCTCACATTGGTAGGCGGTAATTGAAAAGATTAAGAGTCTACGTATAAGGTGGTAGCTGAAAAGACTGGGAGGCTACTTGTAAGGTGTAAGAGATCCCTTACTAATGTGAAACATTTTGGGAATGTGGACTTGGCCCAAAACGTACAATGTCACACCATATGTATCATGGTGACATTTTAGCCCAACAAAAATAGAGGCGCTAGACAACCCGCCTCGCTTTCTGCCATCTTCTCCAACCAGTCAACCCTGCGCAGTCATGCCTTTATCTTTGTCTGTGAAAGTACTAATCTCCACATGAGACATGCCTTCTATTGTTTTTTTATTAGGTCATGGACATGCCTTTATCATTGTCTGCATAAAAACCTTATTATATAAAAAAAACTGTTTTCTTTCTCGTTATTTGTTGGCGTTTGTTTGAAAAAAGTTCTTGCGTTTTTCTTAGAGGTCTTTTTGCCAAAAGTTTTAAAAAAAGAAGTATTTCTCACTTACCATCAAACATTAGAAAATAAGTAAGTCAATCACGTATTTAATGATGGTAAAAGAATATGTATATTACGGGTTTGGCCTTTGAAAATGGTTTCTTACATGTCATACTAGTAGTCAATTGGGAATCAAACAAAAGACAAATTGTATAGCAAATCAATAAATAATGACAAAAAAGATAACCCGACAGAAAATATTTATAATATGTAAATCTCCAAAGTAAGTGTTGGAGATGGTGGTTCTAATGGTGGTAGTGGTGTTTCTCTCCAAGGTTCTACTGTGGTTCAAGGTGGCTAGTTCTCTTATGTTTATCAGATGTGGTTGTTTGGTCTCATTATCAGATGTGTTTATCAGACATATATCGTAAAAATTGTATGGGGTAGCTACTATTTTAAAGTGGTATTTACTTTTTATCTAGCATTTTTAATGCTAAGCAAAAGTAGCCACTAGTTTATTAAAATTAATATATAAGGACGTTGTTACCCTTTCCTTCCCAAACGGAAATAGTGAATTTGGAGAACTGGTGGCTGACCCTGATACCAATAAACTGTTGCATTACACAGAGAAACCTGAAACTTTTGTACGTCCAGATCCAACATTTACTTACTCTTGGGCTTTACTTGCGTAAACCAGGAAATGTGTAGGTTTATACTCATGGTGTCTTGCCTAATATGATGAAATGCAGGTGAGTGACCGCATCAACTGTGGTGTTTACGTATTTACACCAGATAACTTCAATGCTATTCAAGGAGTATCCAATCAGAGGAAAGACAGAGGTTAGTCTACGCAAAGTAAATACATGTGTTATTAGTGGCTAACCGTGCACTTCCCCCACATATATCAAGGATAAATATTGGGCTAACACTTCAGCTGGCTACTTGGGCTCAAAGCTTCAGATATACTAGTTGGGCTCTACACGTTTTGGGCCTGTTTAGAAGAATTGTATTGAGTAGGGTTTTTTTTAGGAATTTTTACCTCCTCTCGCAAAGGTTAACACCTTATTTATTTTAATAAATACCATTTAAAAAAATTATATTCTATAGATACCTTTTAAGGTTTATAGCAAAATATTTAATTTTGGTTACCTCCTAGCCCTAATCCACTAAATACGCTAACCAGTTATACTATTTTCTTTCTCTATCTACTTTGATACATCCCATTCTCTTCCCCCATCCCATTAAAATTTCCGATCTCCTCCTCCTTCCACCGGATTTGTGCAAAGCCCACTTCAGAGCAGCTTCACTCTCTGCTTCAGCCGATTTAAAATCTATGGAACATTTAATCCGGTTGGTTTCTCACCAACAACAGCAGCCGCCGGTAGACTTATTGGACACTTAATTATTTTTTGGGAACATAATGCGATAAGCATTTTGGCAAAATGCTCTTTTATGGCCTTCCTAGATCAGAAGTGGCTTTGTTCTTGGAATCCCAAATCTGTTAGAAGGGTTAAATCTCCATGTTTGAGTTTTGGAGTTGCTCAAGTATATTTGTCTATGCCAACTTCGGTTTGTTAGTGGAGACAAAGGTATCTCCAGAGATGGTGAGCCTGGAGATATGGATGTTGTAGGATGATTTTCTGTTAATATATTTCAATGTATTTTTATGTATTTCATTGTATTCATTGTCTTTTTTTTCGTTGTAATTCAATGTATCTCGTTGTATTCCATGTATTTCATTGTATTCGCTGTCTTTTTTTCTCATTGTTGTTGGTTCTTGATAAAAGAAATAAAGGGAAATAACTGGGAAGATGACAAGAAAATAAAAAATATACTGGAATAGATGTAAAAAGAACTGAAGCTGAAAATACTATATTATTTTACTGCATTTGGACTACAATTTATAAGAGAAATACTAACTTAAAAGACCTAAAAATCAGCACAAAATATGCTGAAAATAACTAACTCCTAGAGACTAGTTCACTCCTAAAGACTAGTTCAAAATTATTTCAAATTCAAACTAAATTACTGCAGTAAATAGCTGAAACAGTAAAATAATTTTACTGAGAGCAGCTTCTAAAGCATATTTCTAACACTCCTCCTTGCTTTTGAAGCTGCAAATTCTGAATTTGTCCCTTGTAAACCTTTAACTGGAAGCGACTTTGTACATAAATCTGCCAACTGATCTTTGAACTTGCAGTGAATGGAGTTCACTTCTGTATTTTGCTGCATCTCATGATTGTTAATGAAATAAGTTGGCCCGTTTTTCAGCTTCATTTGTATCTTGCCTTGAGACTTGTCAACTTTCTTCCAGAATTGCATTTTCTGAAATATCGACAACTTCTTCCTTACCTTATTTTCACATATGTCCTCAGTTGGAGAATTACCTGCACTTAGTAGATTCTTTTGGCTCCATTCTTCATCTTCGGTTGGATCAAATGAGAAATTTTTACCTCTCATTTGAACCCTTAAAATCTCAAGTCCAGTTGCATCATAAATGAAACAATATTTATCTTCAAAGGATACTTTAAATCCTTTTTCCATTAGTTGTCCAACACTTAATAAATTTTGATCAATATCAGGAACATAAAGAACATCTGAAATTTTCTTAGTACCTGAATTTGTTGGGATTGCAACAGTTCCTTTTCCTTTAGCAAGAATATAATCACCATTTCCAATTCTGACTTTCTTATTTCCTATAGACGTGAACTCTTTGAAAAGATTGCTGTCATATGTCATGTGGTTTGTACAACCACTGTCAATCAACCAAAAATCAGATTTTTTGGTTGAAAGAATAGTTGCCACAAACAAGTGATCTTCTTCTTCTTCATTGGCGACTTGGGCATCTGCTTCATGCTTTTGATATTTGCCTTTGCAAATTACAACTTCATGACCAAGTTGGTTGCAAATTTTGCACTTTGCATCTGGCCTCTTCCAACATTTGAATGGTGGATGACCTTTTTTGCCACAGTGATGACAAGGCGGGTAATTTTTTTTAACATTATTACCCTTGCTTTGAGTTTTGTGGTTGGCTGCCAGGGCTCCTTCAACCATACCATCTTGCCTCATAAGCCTCCTTTGCTCTTGTGCCTGCAATGTATTTAACAATTCTGCCAAGGTAATCTTGGATAGATCCTTTGTATTTTCCAAGGTAGTTATGGATATTCATATTTTTCAGGCACCGTAACAAGAATTTTTTCAACAATTCTTGAATCTTTAAATTTAGTACCAAGCAATCTTACCTTGTTAACAATGCCAAGCAGCCGATCTGAGTATTCTTTGACAGTCTCAGATTCCTTCATTTTCTGCAACTCGAATTCCCTTATTAAATTCAACACCTTCATGCCTCGTATTCTTTCATCTCCTGTATATTCTCCCTTCAGATAATTCCAGATTTCTTTTGCTGATTTGAGAGCCATAACTCTCGTGAAAATTGTTGTAGACACACCAGCAAACAAAGTTGCTTTCGCCATTGATTTCCTGATTTTCTTTTCCTTGTGACTCTTGATCTGGGCCATGGTGGGATTGTTAAGCAGCGGAAGAACATCATAATCCTCTTCCACGGCCTCCCAAAGATCTAAAGCCTCCAAGTAAGTCTTCATTCTCACTGCCCACAGTTGGTAATTTTCACCATCAAAGACTGGAGGAGCCAATTGAGAAAAACTCATTTGAGTCTCCATCTCACTCAAGAAAAGATTTTACTTAGGTCCCTTAAGAAGATGGTTCTTGATACCAATTGTTGGTTCTTGATAAAAGAAATAAAGGGAAATAACTGGGAAGATGACAAGAAAATAAAAAATATACTGGAATAGATGTAAAAAGAACTGAAGCTGAAAATACTATATTATTTTACTGCATTTGGACTACAATTTATAAGAGAAATACTAACTTAAAAGACCTAAAAATCAGCACAAAATATGCTGAAAATAACTAACTCCTAGAGACTAGTTCACTCCTAAAGACTAGTTCAAAATTATTTCAAATTCAAACTAAATTACTGCAGTAAATAGCTGAAACAGCAAAATAATTTTACTGAGAGCAGCTTCTAAAGCATATTTCTAACATATTTCAATGTATCCTGTTGTATTCTATGTAATTCATTGTATTCACTGTCTCGCTATATCCCATGAATGTATTCATAAGTTTTTTTTTAATTAATATAATTTATGTATTCAGAAGTATTATATAATTTCTCTGAAGATTGCTATGTTTTTGGGGTATTTTTCGGTTGAGAATCTTTTTTATAACTGAAAATACAAAATTTGTGTGTTATAATTGAGTTTGTTGAGTTATATTAGGAGTCTATTATGTTAATTGATTCACTTTCCGTTTTAAAAACAGTGTAATCCCCTATTTCACGCCTCGAATACAGTCGAATACAATAATCTGTCCAGCTGTAATCCCATGTTTCACTCTATGAATACAGTCGAATACACTCGAATACAACAACTGATTAGCTGGACTTCCCTGATTCACGCCTATTTTTGCTACTGTATTCATGAATACAATAGCTTAAATACATCAAATACATCTTATAACCACATAAAAGGTATCTATAATCCTTAATAAGCAAATGGTATCTATAGATGGCTAATTACTACTAAAAGATAGTGCTTTATGAAAATTTTTCTTTTTTTTATTAGCTGTAAATATTGATTCCATATTTGTTAGTTTGTTATAAGAGAGCAAATAGAATAGCGACAGGTGAATAAGTTAGTTATACATAGATTCCATTCTTTCTTATTTATATAGGTGCACTGTACATATTACATTCATTCAATATACACAGAAAACTTTTTCAATTCTGTCAGTAAGCAAAAATCTTTGTGTCCTACAACAATATCATATACTCACAGCTAAAGTACGTCTTTCTAAATGTGCATACTATACTATTATATATAAGGGGCATCGTCTGTGGAAGTGACAACAAGTATAACTATCATGGCAGAGGAGTTACCACAGAGCTTAAAAGAAAAGAAATGGCAGATAAATTGGGATGCTGTATCTCAAGAACTAAAGAAGACGAGTCGCATTATGGCTCCAATGGTGGCAGTCACTGTGTTTCAGTACCTCTTGCAATTTGTATCAATCGTTATGGTGGGACATCTTGGACAGTTAGCCCTGTCTAGCGTTGCCATTGCCACTTCTCTAACTAATGTCACTGGTTTCAGCCTACTTGTAACTCCTCTCTCTGCATCTTACTGTTCTTTACTCATGTTTGTTTGAGTCGAGCAAACAAGCTATTGTCTCCTTATATGATTTTGGACAAATACTCACCTCATGAGTGCTTCATAGGCAAATTAATTCTGAATTTAAAGTTGGCAGGTTCAACTTTTACGATTCTTACTACTAAATATAGTATATCACACAAATTATAGGTTCAAAATTTAGTATTTGATGAAATCTTAGTAATTGTTCACATGTATATCTATACTTTGTTTTAATAATACTAGGTTCAATTGAACCAAATGTAAATGAACTCCATCGTCCTCCAGCTATCTTTGGGATTGAGTCTATCTTATTAACATGGTATCACAGCAAGATCTACCCCTGTTATTATTTTACACAATGTCGGTCATATTATGTCGTCCACATTCTAGATGTTCAGGCCTAGGCGTTCAGGTGTTGTAGTCTCACATTGGTTGAAGAAATGGACTGTTTGTCTGTTTGTGGTCTTGAATAATCCTTACCTCATAAGCTATTTCTTCGGATTGAGTTAGTCTCAAGGTCTATTTTTCTTGACGTTTCATGCATGAAATCATATTAATTGACTGAGGTTTGTGAATATGAAACAGTCAGGGCAGGTTGGTGGTTTGGAGACACTATGTGGACAAGCTTATGGAGCTCAGCAATATCACAAGCTCAGTACATATACCTACACTGCTATAATTTCTCTGCTTCTTGTATGCATACCAATATGTGTGTTGTGGTTCTTCATGGACAAATTGCTTATATTGATCGGACAAGATCACTCAATCTCAGTGGAAGCGCATAAGTATTCAATGTGGGTAATCCCTGCTTTATTTGGTGGTGCAATTTCTAAACCACTAGTTAGATACATGCAGACACAGAGCTTGATTCTTCCTATGCTTCTATCTTCCTTTGCTGTTCTATGCTTCCACTTGCCCATAAGTTGGGCTTTCATATTTAAGTTGGAGCTAGCAAACATAGGAGCTGCTATCGCCTTCAGCGTATCCTCTTGGTTGTATGTACTATTTCTTGCATTTTATGTCAAATATTCAAGCTCCTGTGAGAAGACTGGAGCGCCTTTCTCCATGATGCATTCCTTGGTATCGGACAATTCTTCCGTTTGGCTGTCCCTTCTGTTGTGATGGTTTGGTAAATATTCGTCTTCTTGAATGAATCCCTCATGCCTGATGATCTATTGGATGCAGTTATTTATTTATGTATTTTCATTTCAATGACTCTTATTTTCCAATATGACTGGCAACACTCTTATTGTAGCCTAAAATGGTGGTCACTTGAGGTGCTTACTTTGCTCTCAGTCCTTTTACCAAATCCAACACTTGAGACATCAGTGATGTCAATATGGTACCATACTCTAATCCACAACCATTTCACATTGGTCATGAATTCGGGATAATTTTCAATAGGAATGCGTCTAATATCGACTCTTGCAGCTTAACAATTTCCACATTACACTTCACTGTACCATATGGCTTCGGAGCTGCTGCAAGGCAGTGGCGGATCCAGGATTTTAAAGTCGTGGGTGCTCACTATAAAAAATTTGAAAGAAGAGGAAAAAAGAGTTTAGTTATGGGTGCTCAATCAATATTTATATAAATATTTTTATAATTACCTATATAAATTTACTAAATCTTGTCAAAGATAATGGGTGCTTGAGCACCCAAAATCAGCATGTAGATCCGCCCCTGCTGCAAGGTTTGACTCAATAACTATCGGCTATGTTCATCAGTGAAAACTCATACAAAATCTTACTCCATTACTTGTTGTCTTAATTTTGAAGTACTCGTATTTCAAATGAATTGGGAGCTGGGAAGCCTCAAAAGGCTCGACTGGCAGTTCAGTTGGTAATGTTTCTCGCAGTCATAGAGACAGTAGTATTAAGGACAAGTCTATTTGGAAGCAGGCGTGTATTGGGAAAAGCATTCAGCAATGACAAGCAAGTAGTGGATTATATAGCTGAAATGACTCCTTTTCTATGTCTGTCCATTATCACAGATAGCTTACAAGCAGTCATCTCTGGTTAGTTTCCAAGCATCCATCTTTTGATGTGTATATTTACTAGCAAAGCACCAACATGGCGGGTAAAGTTCAGTGTCCATACGCAATATTAACCCTGATATATTCCTGAAAAAAGTTTGTACTGCACTTCGACTTAGATATTTTTGTTAAAAAAAAATACAGGTATAGCAAGAGGAAGCGGGTGGCAGCATATCGGGGCATATATAAATTTAGGGGCATTTTATTTGGTAGCAATCCCCTTAGCAGTGGTGTTAGGATTCGTTCTACATTTGAAAGCAAAGGGTATTTGGATTGGAATAGTGGTTGGTTCTTCTGTACAAACCATCATTCTATCTATTGTTACAAGTTTCACAGACTGGGAAAAGCAGGTTCATTCTTTTTTATACCTTTTTTCTTAGTCTTTTCACAGTTTCCTCCTTTCTTTTTTCTGTATTTCTAGTATTTGAAAATTTGGGAATGGACTGTGCAGGCAAAGAAGGCAAGAGAAAGGATACACGAAGGAAGATCTTAGGTTCTATTTTATGCTATTGATTACAAACTCAAATCTGATTAGCTGCAAATCCCATACTTCATATTATCCAAATTTTAGAAAGTAATCAATGTATGAAGGTGCTCCTGCAAACAGTGGCGGATCTAGAATTTTTAAGTCATGGGTGCTGAAACATTATTTATCTGAAAATTACTGTTACGACCGGGTGCTCAAGTAATATATTTATAAGAATTACTAGCTTTTTATATAAATAATAGTTCATTACTCCAAAAGTAATGAGTGCTTACCAATGACCATCAATGTACATTCGCCACTGCCTGCAAAAGGAATATAGTGAGAGCCTTTGGATCTAATTTTAAGTTTTGTAGGCAGAGTTTATGAAAGAAAGAAGCATTTTTAAAAAAAATACTGTCTCTGTTCCAATTTATGTGAACCTATTTCCTTTTTGGTCCGTTCCAAAAAGAATGATCCCTTTCTAGATTTGATAACAATTTAGCTTAAACTTACAATTCTACCCTTAATGAGAAACTTTTATAACCACACAAATACTCTGGCCCCTTTTTGACTTGTTTAGGACCACAAATTCTAAAAGTTTTCATTCTTTCTTAAACTCTGTGCCCAGTCAAACATAAATTGGAACGGAGGGAATACTATACTTAATAAGTTCATTATTTATAGTAAAACTTCAATTTGGTTCCTAAGTAGGCCCAAAATTCGGAATTTAGTCCTCAACTTGTTGTGTAAATTCCAATCGCATCCAGATGTTTGAGGTATGAGAGATGGACTTGTAATTGGTTGATTTTCATCCAGATTCCTTTTAAAAAATATAATAAGATAAAAGGCGTAGTGTTAGAATAATAGCACTTAAAAGGCAAGCGTGAAATTATTACCAAGAAAAACAGGGAGCTGTTCAAGGTTCCAAGGAGTGAATTTGGTGGGAACACAATTCCATGTCTAAAGGAGGTGAATTACAAATTGATAATTTGCCCATAGAGAGTAAAGAAAGTTTTCTCCATATATTCTTTTGACATACAATTTGGATTATATGATCTTCTCTGTAAGAAGAAATGAAGAATGCAATTTATTTCATATTCCATTAATATAAAAGTAGATAATTCAACTTTGGTGTCTGTGTTTTAACGCAAAAATGGGTGCAACAAGCCAACAAAGAAAGAAAAACCTTGAAAAAGACAAGCAAACAAACAGGCAACAAGGACATAAAAAACCTTGAAAAAGTGCACGTTGGGGGTAGCAATATACAAAATATAGTTAACTAATTCTTATACCTATCCAAGTGGTTAGAATCCTTATAATTTAATGGTGAAAACAACATATATTGGCCTTTGAAAGATGGTTTCTTGCAGGTCATACAAGTGGGAGCCTTTAAATAGTCCAGATCGAACAAAAGACAAAATGGGAATTTGCTAATACAGCTAAAACTGTATAGCAGATAACATATATAAATAATGGCAAAAAAGGTGACCCCGAGATAATATTTTTAACAAGTATCCAACAAATAAGCAAGCATCTTTCTGTCACGTGTTAGGAACAACATAGAATTAGTAGTAATTGTGCATTGGTTCTTCGTCTGTTGGAAGTGACAACAAGTAGAACTATCATGGTAGAGGAGTTGCCACAGAGCTTGAAAGAAAAGAAATGGCAGATAAATTGGGATGCTGTGTCTCAAGAACTGAAGAAGACGAGTCGTTTTATGGCTCCAATGGTAGCGGTCACAGTGTTTCAGTACTTGTTGCAAGTTGTATCAGTCATGATGGTGGGACATCTTGGAGAGTTAGCGTTGTCTAGTGTTGCCATCGCCACTTCTTTAACTAATGTCACTGGTTTCAGCCTGCTTGTAAGTGCTCTCTACATATTAATGTTCCATATGCATTAGTGTCTCACGTTGAGGGAATGTGCTATTGTGTCTGTATATGCTGACCTCATGAACTTTTGGAGTTGAGTTACAACCAAAATTCATTTTCTTATCAAAGGCAGAATCATTCCAATTCTTGGTTTACCCGTTGTCGGTCCCTCATGCTATGTCGTTTACGCTCCAAATGTCCAGGCCTGGATGGGAGGGAGGGCGGAGGTGTTAGAATCCCAATGGAATAGACTGTTGCCTCTTTTTATGATTTTGTACCCGCATCATGAACTAATTTTTGGGTTGAGTTAACTTCGACCGAAATCTTATATATATATATATATATATATATATATATATATATATATGTATGTATATGTATATATATATATATATATGTATGTATATGTATGTATATATATATATATATATATATATATATATATATATATATATATATGTATGTATATGTATACCTTGAAAATGGTTAATTTAAATAAGTTGACACCCTACACACTAAAAGCCTTTCGGGGGCACTGGCTGAGTAGAATACTGGTGCCCTCGCGTTAAAATACTGGGTCCGCCTCTGGGTCCAAAGTCTTTTTTTTTTTTATATATAAAATGTTCATCCATAAAAATAGTAATGATTTACTGAGGTTTGTGAACTTGGAACAGACAGGGCTGGTTGGTGGTATGGAGACACTATGTGGACAAGCATACGGAGCTCAACAATACCATAAACTCAGTACATATACCTACACTGCTACAATTTCTCTGTTTCTTGTATGCATACCAATCTGTGTGTTGTGGTGCTTCATGGACAAATTGCTAATATTGACGGGACAAGATCATTCAATCTCAGTGGAAGCGCGTAAGTATTCATTATGGGTAATCCCTGCTCTTTTTGGTGGTGCAATTTCTAAACCACTAACTAGATACTTGCAAGCGCAGAGTTTGATTTTCCCAATGCTTTTATCTTCCTTTGCTGTTCTATGCTTCCACTTGCCCATAAGCTGGGCTTTGATATTTAAGTTGGAGCTAGGAAACATAGGAGCTGCTATAGCCTTCAGTATATCCTCTTGGTTGTATGTCCTATTTCTTGCATCTTATGTCAAACTTTCAAGCTCCTGTGGGAAAACTCGAGCGCCTTTCTCCGTGGAAGCCTTCCTTGGTATTAGACAATTCTTCCGTTTGGCTGTCCCTTCTGCTGTGATGGTCTGGTAAATATTCATCTTCCTGAATGATCCTGAATGAATGATCAATTGGATGAAGTATTTTTTTATTTATTTGTTTGTTTGTTGTTACCTCAATGACTCTTATTTTTCATTATGGTTCAACTTATTGTAGCCTAAAATGGTGGTCATTTGAGGTGCTTGCTTTGGTATCAGGCCTTTTACCAAATCCAAAGCTCGAGACATCAGTGATGTCAATATGGTACCGTATTCTAATTCACAACGCCTATTCAATATTGGTGAACTTTGGGAGAATTATTTCAATAGAAATGTTTCTAATACAGTATCTCATTTTGTTCACACACAGCATAACAATTTCTCAATTACACTTCAGTATACCATATGGCTTTGGAGCTGCTGCAAGGTTTGACTCTATAAGTATCAAACATGTCCATCAGTAGCAAAAACTCATACGAAATAATCTTACTCCAGTTCTCTTGTTGTCTTGATTTTATTTTAAAGTACTCGTGTTTCAAATGAATTGGGAGCTGGGAATCCTCAAAAGGCTCGAATGGCAGTTCAGGTAATAATGTTTCTTACAGTCATAGAGACACTAGTGTTCAATACAAGTCTGTTCGGGAGCAGACATGTATTGGGAAAAGCATTCAGCAATGAGAAGCAAGTGGTGCATTATATAGCTGCAATGACTCCTTTTCTTTGCCTGTCCATTGTCACAGACAGCTTACAAATAGTCATCACTGGTTAGTTTCCAGGCATCTAGCCGTTATGGTCACTGAAATTTACCTACTATAACAATAAAGTGATAAAGCTATTTTTTGTAACATTAAATAATGAATACTCAGAAAATACGAACGACCGGAATGTTGGACACATCACTCTCCACATCACCAGCTTTGCCACTGTCAATTCCATATCAAAAAGTAAACAAAAAATGAAAATCCACTGTGTAAAATTTTATTTCAGTTTTAGTGGTAATTAACTCGCATGATATTATGTTTTCCAAAAAAAGATTTTGCACTTGGACTAAGATTATTTTTTCTTACGAAAAACAGGTATAGCAAGGGGAAGTGGGTGGCAGCATATTGGGGCATATATAAATCTAGTGGTATTTTATGTGATAGCAATCCCTTTAGCAGTGGTGTTGGGATTTGTTGTACATTTGAAAGCAAAGGGGCTTTGGATTGGAATAGTGGTTGGTTGTGCTATACAATCCATCGTTCTGTCTATTGTTACAGGTTTCACAGACTGGGAAAAACAGGTACATTCTTTTTACTTTTCTGAAAGTCTTTTCATAGTTTCCTCGGTTCTTTTCTTATAAAATTTGGCGAATGGACTATGCAGGCAAAGAAGGCAAGAGAAAGGGTTCACGAAGGAAGATCTTAGGAAGACAAGAGATCATTTTTGTGTAACATATTTCTTGGAGTAGAATGGGATCATTTCCTTTGCGCAATGGCTACTTATTACGCTATTCAAGTGTTTACGCTAATTATTGTACATCTGAATTGAAAGTGTTCGTAAGAGAATCTGTTGCATCCACTAGTGACGCGCACAAAAACAACATGAAATTATTGCTCGCTAGTCAAAGATAGTATAGTTTAATTATCGTCTCCATAGGTATTTGATTTAAACAATGTTCGAATAATCTTTAGCTAATTGCTATCTAGGAAAATTAACATTGATTTGAATGTTTATCAACTACAATTAACTACTAAAATTTAAGCAATTATCAATTGAGCACGGAAGACAAGAGTTGAGCAACACAAAAATATCAGTAAGAGAAATAAGGGTAATTGACTAGACAGGTGCAAGATTCTTGACTCAGGATCCAATTTTTAAAGTAGTTCACTCTATAATAGTGTTGATTCTCGCGAATTCACCGGATGCTGAAGTTAAGGTTTCTTTTTCGATTAAACGTTAATTCCCAGAAATAATCCAATTGAAGCACTGTGAATACTTGCTATGAACATAATGATGGTTTTAGTCTAAAGGGTAACTTTTCACGAATATTTCCCTATTTTCTAGTTCGATTAATAATTCAAAAGGCTCTTTCGATTACCTAGTTGAATCACGAATTTAAATTAGAGCATAAGATGTAAAGAAATTCAATATAAAGTTCCTCTTTCAATTAAGCAGAATAATAAACAACTTCACAATACAATTCAAAACCCCATCAATTGATTCAAGCATTTGTCAACAATCGAATCCATAATCATTTTATCAATACACCATGTTTGTTAATACCCTAAGGGAAAACTACTTCATAGCAATGGAAAAAGTCATCTCAAGAAGGTTTAAAGACATAGAAAATATCAATGTTAATGATTCGATACAAACTCCCATATTGCACCTACTGTTGGTTGAAATCTTGATGAATTCTTGTGTCTTCTTGCCTTAGTTGCTTTTCAAATCTCTCGTAGGTCAAAGTCCCTTGAAAATGTATTTTTGGTGTACTTATACCATGTAGAGGCGGGTCCGGATGGAACTACCCTTTCCAAGCCGAAGTGGGAAATTACTCTAAGAAAATTGTACAGGTGCGGTGTGCCCCGCGACGCCCCATGCGCCGCGCCAATGGGTATTTTCAGAGGCTTGTTTATGATAGAGTTTCTCCGGCTGCACTGCCGCACCGCGCCTCGCGGAGCCCTATGCGGCACGGTAGTGCAAATTTCTCATAGTAACTTTTTTCTTCTACTTTTTTGATATCCAGATGTAACGACCCGGCCGGTCGTTTTGAGTGTATTAGTCCCGATCCCCTATTTATTGCTTCCACTATTTCATTTTATGGTTACGTGACTTGCTAGGGTGTTTGGTTTGGTTTCGGAGTGAAATGGGACATATAGTCCCTAAAATAGAAG
Organism: Nicotiana attenuata; assembly: GCF_001879085.1. Classification (NCBI taxonomy): domain Eukaryota; kingdom Viridiplantae; phylum Streptophyta; class Magnoliopsida; order Solanales; family Solanaceae; genus Nicotiana; species Nicotiana attenuata. The sequence goes on from NW_017671488.1 coordinate 168,213, forward strand.
TTTAAGTCGTAGGAGTTGACCGTAGTTTGAATTGTGTGAAGACGACTTCGGAATGGAATTTTGACAGTTCCAATAGCCCCGTATGGTGATTTTGGTCTTAGGAGCGTGTCCGGTCATTGATTTGGAGGTCCGTAGGTCGTTTCAGCGTGAGTTGGCGAAAGTTGAAAAGTTGGAGGATTTTGGAAAGTTTGATCGGGAGTTGACTTTATCAATATCAGAGCCAGATCTCGATTCTGGGATTTGGAATAGGTCCGATATATCAAATATGACTTGTGTGCAAAATTTGGTGTCAATTGGAGTTATTTTGGTATGAATCAGTGTCGGTTCCGGAATTTGGAAGTTCATAGTTGCTTAAGCTTGAATTTGGGTTGCGATTCGTTGAATACATGTTGTTTGATGTGGGTTTTGGCCTCAAGTAGGTCCGTTAGGTGTTTTGGAACTTGTTGGTATATTTGGACGGGGTCCCGGGTGCCTCGGGTGTAATTCAGACCTTGTTCGGCGCATTTCGGATCATTGTGGAATTGTAGAAAATTTGGTTCTCTTCGGTTCTGGTTTCCTCTTACGCGATTGTGAAGCCTTGTGACTGGCAGTTGTGGTTTTGTTCTATGCGATCGCGTGAAGGTATACGCGATCGCGTAAAGGCATACGCGATCGCGAATCTTGAGAGGCCAGTGAATCGCGAACGCATGGCAATTGCCGCGTTCGTAGTGAAGGAAGAAGGCACCTGGGCAGGTGGATGCTTTAGGTCGCGAAGGTGTGCACGCGATCGCGTGGCTTTGGAAAAGTTCTCTCCGCGTTCGCGACCAGTGTTCCGATTCGCGTATAAGGTTTTAAGCTGTTGGTAATTTTGTTCTTCGTGATCGCGAAGGAATTTTCGCGATCACGTAGTGTAAATAACTGGGCAGCAGACCTAAGTTTCAAAATCGAGGATTTATTTCATATTACACAAAGGCGAATTTTCGAGGGATTTTCAGAGGGGTTGTTGGGTAAGAGTTCTCAACTCGTTTTTGATTAAATTCTACTAATCTATCATTGATTTCTTCATTTAATTAGGGATTTGGGTTGAAAAGTGGGGGGGGGGGGGGGAAGGGAGGATGGAGGAAACTTCTTAGGCCGAATTTTGGGAATTTGAGCGAGATTTTGGTATCATATTTGTGTAATTCTTGTATGGTTGGACTCGATATCGAATGGGTGTTCGAATTTTATAATTTTTGTTGGGTTCCGAGATGCCGGCTCGGGTAGACTTTTTGGGTCGATTTTTTTTTTCTTTGCTAAGATCATTATTTCATTATTTAAATTAGTATCCTATAGTTATATTTATAGTATGAAATTATTTTGGCTAGATTGGAGCCGTTCGGAGTTGAAAAATCGAAGGAAAGGCATTCTAATTGATTGATTTGGCGTGGTTTGAGGTAAGTGACTTGTCTAACCTTGTGTGGGAGAAATTCCCCTTAGGATTTGGTACTGTTGTGATAAATTGTGATATATAAAGGCTGTGTACGCAAGGTGACGAGTGCGTACACGGCTAAATATTGGAATTCCAGTTTTAGCTACGTAATTTCTTTTTCATGCCTTAATTTAGTTACTTTAGCATGTTATAGTCATCATGTTTAGCCTAGTTTCACATGTCTACTTGCCTTATCTCCTATTTGCAACTTGTACTACATGTTTAGTTGAATCACTTGTTTTCTTGATTTTGTATCCATTATTTAACTGTGGAATTCTTTACTTGAAGTTGCTATCCTTGAAAAATCTTGCTGTTGAGTTTGGTGTTGAGTTCTTGCAAAGGCCATGGTTTCTATTGAGACAAGGTGTAAGTTGTGAAATTTCATTTGATTTAGTTGTTATGTCTTGGCTTTCGTGTTATTGTTGAGGTGATTAATTGGTTATTTGCACGAGGTTTTTGCCGTGCTATTGTTATTGTTTGCACGAGATTTCTACCGTGCTGTTATTTTTGTTTGCACGAGGTTTCTTGTCACGACCCCACCCCGGTCGTGATGGCGCCCAACATACTGCTAGGCAAGCCCGACCAATTTAATAACCTTACCATTTTTTATCCAGTTCATGAATTAATTAACACAGATAAATTACTAAGTCATAATACTAAAATAGAGTTAAAACATGCGGAAATCCCAAATATCAATACTACTACACAGCCCGAAGAATCCGGTGTCACGAGTCTGAGCCTCTAATACATGAGTATCAACCTACTACATGTCGTTCTAAAGAAATACGAAAATAAAACAATAAGATAGAAGGGAAGATCAGGACTGCGGACGTCATGCCGCTACCTTGATACTCCCGGACAAGCCGCTCGGCAGAGAAGTCCTCACTCAGCCTTAGATGCACCTGGATCTGCACGCATGGTGCAGGGAATAATGTGAGTACTCCGACCCAGTGAGTAATAAACATAAATAAAGGCTGAGAATAAGGAATCCTGAATAGGCACAAAGCAATCTATAAATGCAGTAATTTAAACCAAGTAGTATAAAGTCAGTAACCAATGGAAACAATTATGGAAATACTGCAACAGATAAGCAAATAAATGACAGTCAATGTGAAATGCAACACATAGTCTGGTACTCTCAAGTACCCGTTGCGGCGTGCAGCGCGCTCCATTTATTTATCGTCGACGGCACTCACTGGGGGTGTGCAGACTCCGGGAGGGGCCCCTTACGGCCCAAGCGCAATATAAAGCCATCTCGTGGCATCAACTAGGCCCTCGGCCTCATATCAATATCAATATAACACCGCTGCGGCGCGCAGCCCGATCCCGTACTCAGTCCAGAATCACATAAGCCCCTTGGGCACAATAATATATAAATATTCAGCCCAAACTTCATTAGAAATATTATTTAAGTTTCAAGTTTGAGAAAAAGTGGCTGAGTTTGCAAAAGTGTATTAAATACTAGGGCTGAGTTCAATTATATGTAAAAATGGTAAGAAACCAGTAATAGCAATCCCTGAAGGATCCAGTCAGTGGGCGCGAGGCCCAAAATATAGTAATCAGCTCAAATTACAATGATAACAAGTGATATTCAGTCAAATACGCTGTAAATTCATCTATCGGGACGGACCAAGTCAAAATCCCCAACGGTGCTCTACCCCACGCTCGCTATCCGGCGTGCAAGTCACCTCAATATAGCACTACGATGTGCAAATCCGGGGTTTCAAACTCTCAGGACATCATTTACATCTATTACTCATCTCAAGCCGGCCAAAATCCTAGTTCGCTATGCCCTTGCCTCTCAAATCGACCTCCTCGCACGTCGAATCTGACCAAAACCACAACGAATACGTCACAATATGCCAATGAAACAATACCCAATCGAAAAATATCAAAAATCTCGAAATTAGCAAAACCCGAGCCCCGGGCCCACTTCTCGAAAATCAGAAAACTTTACATCAACGGGTTCCTTATCCCGCCACGAGTCTACACATATAAAGATTACCAAAATCGGAGTCCAAATGACCCCACAAATCCCAATTTTTGCTCTCTTAAGTTTCAAGCCCTAAACCACCATTTTTGCCCATTAATTACTTGAGTTTTCAGCTCTAATCCATGTATTTACAGCATAAAATCGTGTTTTAAGTCCAAGAATCCATACCTTATCAAAACCCCTTGAAATCCCTCTTCAAAATCGCCCACAATCCTCCAAGTCCGAGTTAAAAATATGAAACCCTTCAAAATTCGCGAAGATGGAATTAAATGGCTCTGCCCAGACATTACCTCATCTGCGGTCATAATGTCGCTTCTGCGACTCCCGCTTTTGCGGTCAACACGCCGCTTCTGCGGTCGAATTCCCGCATCTGCGGCTTCCGCTTCTGCGGACCAAGCTCTGCATTTGCGGATCCCATTAAATATCCAAAATCTGCATCTGCGGTCATTTTGTCGCGTCTGCGACTCCGCAGATGCGGTCACCAATTCCGCACCTGCGGTCCCTGCCGCTTCTGCGGCTCTCCCCTCGCTTCTGCGGTACCGTTTCTGCGGTCTCGTTTCTGCGGTCTCAATTCCGCAGAAGCGAAAATACCAGAAGCAGCTGCAATTTCTTAGATTTCCAAAGCCAAAACTTCCCGTTAACCATCCGAAATCACCCCGAGGCACCCGGGACCTCAACCAAAAACACCAACACCCCCTATAACATCATTCGAACTTGTTCCAATCTTTGAAACACCTCAAACAACACTAAAACCATCATTTCACATCGAATTCAAGCCTAAGTTCTTTAAAAACTTCCGAAATACGCATTCGATCAAAAACCTACCCAAATCATCTCCAAATATACTGAAATTTTGCACACACATCCCAAATCACCTAACGAAGCTACAGAAACTCTCAGAATTACATTCCGACCCTCGGATCAAAATCTCACCTATCAACCGGAATTCGCCAAAATACTAACTTCGCCAATTCAAGCCTAATTCTACACCGGACCTCCAAAATCACTTCCGATCACACTCCTAAGTAACAAATCATCCCCTAAAGATAACCGAATCATCGGAATCCATATCCGAGCCCTCTAACACATAAGTCAACGTCCGGTTGACTTTTCCAAAACAAGCCTTCCTTAAAGAGACCATGCGTCTCATTTCCTTCTAAAACCAATCCAAACCAACTCGTTCACACAAAACACTGATAATGAAGCATAAAGAAGCAGAGAATGGGGGAAACGGGGCGGTAGCTCACGTGACGACGGGTCAGGTCGTCACATCCTCCCCAAACTAAACAAACGCTCGTCCTCGAGCGAGTCAAGAAACATACCTGAAGCCTCAAATAGGTGAGGGTATCTGCTCCGCATCTCCCGCTCGGTCTCCCAGGTAGCGACCTCCACGGGCCGACCTCTCCACTGCACCTTCACCGAAGCTACATCCTTTGACCTCAATTTCCGAACCTGACGATCCAAAATGGCTGCTGGCTCTACATCATAAGTCAAATCACCCTCCAGCTGAACTGTATTGAAATCCAGAACATAGGACGGGTCTCCAATATACTTCCGGAGCATAGAAACATGAAAAACTGGATGCACGCTCGACAAGCTGGGTGGCAAAGCAAGCTCATAGGCCACCTCCCCAATCCTCCTAAGTACCTCAAAAGGCCCAATGAACTGCGGACTCAATTTCCCTTTCTTTTCGAATCTCATAACACCCTTTGTGGGTGAAACCTTCATCAAGACCTTCTCACCAATCATATAGGATACATCTCGGACTTTCCTGTCCGCATAACTCTTCTGCCTCGACTGCGCTGTACGGAGTCTCTCCTGAATCACCTTCACCTTCTCCAATGCATCCTGAACCAAATCTGTCCCCAACAATCTAGCCTCACCGGGCTCGAACCAACCAACTGGAGATCTACACCGTCTCCCATACAAGGCATCATACGGTGCCATCTGAATGCTGGACTGATAGCTGTTGTTGTAGGCAAACTCTGCAAGCGGTAGAAACCGATCCCATGACCCTACAAAATCAATAACATAGGCGCGTAGCATATCCTCTAATATTTGAATGGTGCGCTCGCACTGTCCATCCGTCTGAGGGTGAAAGGCTGTGCTCAACTGTAGCTGAGTACCCAACTCTCGCTGAACCGTCTGCCAAAACTGAGAGGTAAACTGAGTGCCCCGATCTGATATAATGGAAACCGGGACACCATGCAACCGAATAATTTCCCGAATATAAATCTCTGCCAGCCGTTTCTGCTCCGACATCTCCCGCTCGTCATCAGGTAGCTGACCTCCACGGGCCGACCCTCATCAATGCACCTTCACCGAAGCTACATCCTTTTGACCTCATTTCGAAACCTGACGATCCAAACATGGCTGCTGCATCTACAATCATAAGCATAATCACTTCCTCTCAGTTCAGCTAGAACTGTATGAAATCCAGAACATCGGCGGTGTCTCCATTAATCCGTGAGCCATAGAAACATGAAAAACTGGATGCAACGCTCGACAATGCTGGGTGGCAAGAGCAAGCTCATAGGCCACACTCCCCAATCCTCCTAAGTACTCAAAGGCCCAATGAACTGCGGACTCAATTCCCTTTCTTTTCGAATCTCATAACACCCTTTGTGGGTGAAACCTTCATCAAGACCTTCTCACCAATCATATAGGATACATCTCGGACTTTCCTGTCCGCATAACTCTTCTGCCTCGACTGCGCTGTTACGGAGTCTCTCCTGAATCACCTTCACCTTCTCCAATGCATCCTGAACCAAAACTCTGTCCCCAACAATCTAGCCTCAACGGCCCTCAGAAACAACCAACTGGAGATCTACACCGTCTCCCATACAAGGCATCATGGCTGCCATCTGATATGCATCTGATGACTGATAGCTTTTGTGTGTTAGGGCAAACTCTGCAAGCGGGTAGAGAAACCGATCCCCATGACCCTACAAAATCAATAACATAGGCGCGTAGCATATCCCTCTAATATTTGAGATGGTGCGCTCGTCGCACATGAGTACCATCCTGGGCCGTTGAGGGTGAAAGGCCTGTGCTCAACTGTAGCTGAGTACCTCTCAACTCTCGCTGAACGCCGTTCTGCCTAACTGAGAAGGTAAACTGAGTCCGATCTGATAATAATGGAAACCGGGACATCCATGCAACCGAATAATTTCCCGAATATAAATCTCTGCCAGCCGCCTCTGAAGAATAAGTAGTACAAAACCGGAGTGAAGTGCGCGGACTTGGTCAGCCTGTCTACAATCACCCAAATGGCATCAAATTCTTCAAGGTCCGAGAGGGTCCGGTAACAAAATCCATAGTGATCCCCCCACTTCCACTCAGGAATAACCATCTGTTGATACAAGCCACCCGGTCTCTGATGCTCATATTTCACCTGCTGACAATTAAGACACCGGGCTACATACTCCACAATATCTCTCTTCATCCTCCGCCACCAATACTGATGTCTAAGATCCTGATACATCTTCGCGGCACCCAGATGAATGGAATACCCCGAGCTATGGGCCTCCTCAAATATCAACTCCCGAAGCCCATCCACATTGGCAGGCAAATTCGCCCTGCATCCTCAATACACTATCATCACCAATGGTCACATCTCTGGCATCATCATCTGTACCCTGTACTTAAGGACAAGCAAATGCGGGATCATCATACTGTGACACTCCCTGATGCGGTCATACAAGGAAGACCGAGAAACCAACAAAGCCAACACCTCGGCTGGGCTCTGAAATATCTAGTCTCACAAATCGATTGGCCAAGGCCTGAACATCAACTCAAATGGCCTCTCCTCAACTGGAATGTATCCAAGTCTCCCATACTACGGCTTTTCGGCTCAAAGCATCGGCCACTACATTGGCCTTCCTCGGGATATACAAAAGGTGATATCATAATCCTTAAGTAACTCTAGCCAAGCCCCTCCGCTGCCTCTCAAATTAAAGATCCTTTTGCCTTGATCAAATGCTGAAGACTGCAATGATCAGTGAATACCTCACAAGATACGCCATACAAGTAATGCCTCCAAATCTTCAATGCATGAACTATAGCAGCTAGCTCCAAATCAATGAACGGGTAGTTCTCTCATGGGGCTCAACTGCGCAGAAGCATAAGCGATAACTCTACCCTCCTCTGCATCAATACCAACCAATTCCAACTCTGGAAGCATCGCAATATACCGTATAAGAACCTAACCGAAGCTGATGGAAAAACAATACTGGAGGTGTCAAAGCTGGTCTGAGCTTCTGAAAGCTTCCTCACACTCTCGATCCATACAAATAAAACACCCTTTCTGAGTAAACTTGGTCAGAGGAGATGCGAGAGAGAAAACCCTGAAACAAACGGCGATATATATACAACTGCAACCCAAGGAACTACGGATCTCTGTGGCTGAGGACGTCTAGGCCAACTGCTGACCGCCTCTATCTTCTTCGGGTAACCTGAATACCCTCGCTGGACACCACGTTCCCAAGAAAGCCACTGAACCGAGCCAGAACTCACACTGGAAACTTTGCATAAATGCACTCTCCCTCCCTGCAATTCTCTGCATTGACAACTCATAAATGCTGCAGTC